>NW_026893008.1:0-150000 GCF_033815535.1 Pezoporus flaviventris
TAATGGAATCAGTCCAGAGGCTGCTCTCTGCTGCGCAGCAACACAGTCAGCACAGAATGAACAGTGGCATCTGCTCACACGGCAGAAGGAGCAGCAGGGAAAGCTAGTGCTCTGCTTCTTCAGCACACAAGCAGCTTTGCAACGGGGTCACCATCATTGCAGTCTCTCCTCGGTTTCATACCTAAAAGTCCATTTGAATCCAAATTCTCAGGTGGTGTCTCTCAGCTGCCCAGCAGCACAGTGAGTACAGCACGAACGTTTGGCCTCTGCTCCCACAGCAGAAGAGCCAGGATTGAAAGCTGGTGCTGGACCTGTTCAGCACACAATCCCTTTTACATTGGTGCATTCATCGTTGCTTTCACTGCTCACTTTCATACAGGAAAAGCATTTGAATGGAATCAGTCCAGAGCCTGCTCCCTGCTGGCAGCAACACAGCACAGAATGAACAGTAGCATCTGCTCACACGGCAGAAGGAGCAGCAGGGAAAGCTAGTGCTCTGCTTCTTCAGCACACAAGCAGCTTTGCAACGGGGTCACCATCATTGCAGTCTCTCCTCGGTTTCATACCTAAAAGTCCATTTGAATCCAAATTCTCAGGTGGTGTCTCTCAGCTGCCCAGCAGCACAGTGAGTACAGCACGAACGTTTGGCCTCTGATCCCACAGCAGAAGAGCCAGGATTGAAAGCTGGTGCTGGACCTGTTCAGCACACAATCACCTTTACATTGGTGCCTCCATCGTTGCTTTCACTGCTCACTTTCATACAGGAAAAGCATTTGAATGGAATCAGTCCAGAGCCTGCTCTCTGCTGCGCAGGAACACAGTCAGCACAGAATGAACAGTGGCATCTGCTCACACGGCAGAAGGAGCAGCAGGGAAAGCTAGTGCTCTGCTTCTTCAGCACACAAGCAGCTTTGCAACGGGGTCACCATCATTGCAGTCTCTCCTCGGTTTCCTACCTAAAAGTCCATTTGAATCCAAATTCTCAGGTGGTGTCTCTCAGCTGCCCAGCAGCACAGTTAGTACAGCACGAACGTTTGGCCTCTGCTCCCACAGCAGAAGAGCCAGGATTGAAAGCTGGTGCTGGACCTGTTCAGCACACAATCCCTTTTACATTGGTGCATTCATCGTTGCTTTCACTGCTCACTTTCATACAGGAAAAGCATTTGAATGGAATCAGTCCAGAGGCTGCTCTCTGCTGCGCAGCAACACAGTCAGCACAGAATGAACAGTGGCATCTGCTCACACGGCAGAAGGAGCAGCAGGGAAAGCTAGTGCTCTGCTTCTTCAGCACACAAGCAGCTTTGCAACGGGGTCACCATCATTGCAGTCTCTCCTCGGGTTCATACCTAAAAGTCCATTTGAATCCAAATTCTCAGGTGGTGTCTCTCAGCTGCCCAGCAGTAGTTAGTACAGCACGAACGTTTGGCCTCTGCTCCCACAGCAGAAGAGCCAGGATTGAAAGCTGGTGCTGGACCTGTTCAGCACACAATCACCTTTACATTGGTGCCTCCAATCGTTGCTTTCACTGCTCACATTCATACAGGAAAAGCATTTGAATGGAATCAGTCCAGAGGCTGCTCTCTGCTGCGCAGCAACACAGTCAGCACAGAATGAACAGTGGCATCTGCTCACACGGCAGAAGGAGCAGCAGGGAAAGCTAGTGCTCTGCTTCTTCAGCACACAAGCAGCTTTGCAACGGGGTCACCATCATTGCAGTCTCTCCTCGGTTTCATACCTAAAAGTCCATTTGAATCCAAATTCTCAGGTGGTGTCTCTCAGCTGCCCAGCAGCACAGTGAGTACAGCACGAACGTTTGGCCTCTGCTCCCACAACAGAAGAGCCAGGATTGAAAGCTGGTGCTGGACCTGTTCAGCACACAATCCCCTTTACATTGGTGCCTCCATCGTTGCTTTCACTGCTCACTTTCATACAGGAAAAGCATTTGAATGGAATCAGTCCAGAGGCTGCTCTCTGCTGCGCAGCAACACAGTCAGCACAGAATGAACAGTGGCATCTGCTCACACGGCAGAAGGAGCAGCAGGGAAAACTAGTGCTCTGCTTCTTCAGCACACAAGCAGCTTTGCAACGGGGTCACCATCATTGCAGTCTCTCCTCGGTTTCATACCTAAAAGTCCATTTGAATCCAAATTCTCAAGCGGTCTCAGCTGCCCAGCAGCACAGTGAGTACAGCACGAACGTTTGGCATCTGCTCCCACAGCAGAAGAGCAAGGATTGAAAGCTGGTGCTGGACCTGTTCAGCACACAATCCCCTTTACATTGGTGCATCCATCGTTGCTTTCACTGCTAACACTCGTACAGGAAAAGCATTTGAATAGAATCAGTCCAGAGCCTTCTCTCTGCTGCGCAGCAACACAGTCAGCACAGAATGAACAGTGGCATCTGCTCACACGGCAGAAGGAGCAGCAGGGAAAGCTAGTGCTCTGCTTCTTCAGCACACAAGCAGCTTTGCAACGGGGTCACCATCATTGCAGTCTCTCCTCGGGTTCATACCTAAAAGTCCATTTGAATCCGAATTCTCAGGTGGTGTCGCTCAGCTGCCCAGCAGCACAGTGAGTACAGCACGAACGTTTGGCCTCTGCTCCCACAACAGAAGAGCCAGGATTGAAAGCTGGTGCTGGACCTGTTCAGCACACAATCCCCTTTACATTGGTGCCTCCATCGTTGCTTTCACTGCTAACACTCATACTTGAAAAGCATTTGAATAGAATCAGTCCAGAGCCTGCTCCCTGCTGGCAGCAACACAGCACAGAATGAACAGTGGCATCTGCTCACAGGGCAGAAGGAGCAGCAGGGAAAGCTAGTGCTCTGCTTCTTCAGCACACAAGCAGCTTTGCAACGGGGTCACCATCATTGCAGTCTCTCCTCGGTTTCATACCTAAAAGTCCATTTGAATCCAAATTCTCAGGTGGTGTCTCTCAGCTGCCCAGCAGCACAGTGAGTACAGCACGAACGTTTGGCATCTGCTCCCACAGCAGAAGAGCCAGGATTGAAAGCTGGTGCTGGACCTGTTCAGCACACAATCCCTTTTACATTGGTGCCTCCATCGTTGCTTTCACTGCTCACTTTCATACAGGAAAAGCATTTGAATGGAATCAGTCCAGAGGCTGCTCTCTGCTGCTCAGCAACACAGTCAGCACAGAATGAACAGTGGCATCTGCTCACACGGCAGAAGGAGCAGCAGGGAAAGCTAGTGGTCTGCTTCTTCAGCACACAAGCAGTTTTGCAACGGGGTCACCATCATTGCAGTCTCTCCTCGGTTTCATACCTAAAAGTCCATTTGAATCCAAATTCTCAGGTGGTGTCTCTCAGCTGCCCAGCAGCACAGTGAGTACAGCACGAACGTTTGGCCTCTGCTCCCACAGCAGAAGAGCCAGGATTGAAAGCTGGTGCTGGACCTGTTCAGCACACAATCCCCTTTACATTGGTGCCTCCATCGTTGCTTTCACTGCTCACTTTCATACAGGAAAAGCATTTGAATGGAATCAGTCCAGAGCCTGCTCTCTGCTGCGCAGGAACACAGTCAGCACAGAATGAACAGTGGCATCTGCTCACACGGCAGAAGGAGCAGCAGGGAAAGCTAGTGCTCTGCTTCTTCAGCACACAAGCAGCTTTGCAACGGGGTAACCATCATTGCAGTATCTCCTCGGGTTCATACCTAAAAGTGAATTTGAATCCAAATTCTCAAGTGGTCTCAGCTGCCCAGCAGCACAGTTAGTACAGCACGAACGTTTGGCCTCTGCTCCCACAGCAGAAGAGCCAGGATTGAAAGCTGCTGCTGGACCTGTTCAGCACACAATCACCTTTACATTGGTGCATTCATCGTTGCTTTCACTGCTCACTTTCATACAGGAAAAGCATTTGAATGGAATCAGTCCAGAGCCTGCTCTCTGCTGTGCAGGAACACAGTCAGCACAGAATGAACAGTGGCATCTGCTCACACGGCAGAAGGAGCAGCAGGGAAAGCTAGTGCTCTGCTTCTTCAGCACACAAGCAGCTTTGCAACGGGGTCACCATCATTGCAGTCTCTCCTCGGGTTCATACCTAAAAGTCCATTTGAATCCAAATTCTCAGGTGGTGTCTCTCAGCTGCCCAGCAGCACAGTGAGTACAGCACGAACGTTTGGCCTCTGCTCCCACAGCAGAAGAGCAAGGATTGAAAGCTGGTGCTGGACCTGTTCAGCACACAATCCCCTTTACATTGGTGCCTCCATCGTTGCTTTCACTGCTAACACTCATACAGGAAAAGCATTTGAATGGAATCAGTCCAGAGCCTCCTCCCTGCTGGCAGCAACACAGCACAGAATGAAACAGTGGCATCTGCTCACACGGCAGAAGGACCAGCAGGGAAAGCTAGTGCTGTGTCTCTTCAGCACACAAGCAGCTTTGCAACGGGGTCACCATCATTGCAGTCTCTCCTCGGTTTCCTACCTAGAAGTCCATTTGAATCCAAATTCTCAGGTGGTGTCTCTCAGCTGCCCAGCAGCACAGTTAGTACAGCACGAACGTTTGGCCTCTGCTCCCACAGCAGAAGAGCCAGGATTGAAAGCTGGTGCTGGACCTGTTCAGCACACAATCCCCTTTACATTGGTGCCTCCATCGTTGCTTTCACTGCTCACATTCATACAGGAAAAGCATTTGAATGGAATCAGTCCAGAGCCTGCTCTCTGCTGCGCAGCAACACAGTCAGCACAGAATGAACAGTGGCTTCTGCTCACACGGCAGAAGGACCAGCAGGGAAAGCTAGTGCTCTGCTTCTTCAGCACACAAGCAGCTTTGCAACGGGGTCACCATCATTGCAGTCTCTCCTCGGGTTCATACCTAAAAGTCCATTTGAATCCGAATTCTCAGGTGGTGTCGCTCAGCTGCCCAGCAGCACAGTGAGTACAGCACGAACGTTTGGCCTCTGCTCCCACAACAGAAGAGCCAGGATTGAAAGCTGGTGCTGGACCTGTTCAGCACACAATCCCCTTTACATTGGTGCCTCCATCGTTGCTTTCACTGCTAACACTCATACTTGAAAAGCATTTGAATAGAATCAGTCCAGAGCCTGCTCCCTGCTGGCAGCAACACAGCACAGAATGAACAGTGGCATCTGCTCACAGGGCAGAAGGAGCAGCAGGGAAAGCTAGTGCTCTGCTTCTTCAGCACACAAGCAGCTTTGCAACGGGGTCACCATCATTGCAGTCTCTCCTCGGTTTCCTACCTAAAAGTCCATTTGAATCCAAATTCTCAGGTGGTGTCTCTCAGCTGCCCAGCAGCACAGTGAGTACAGCACGAACGTTTGGCCTCTGCTCCCACAGCAGAAGAGCCAGGATTGAAAGCTGGTGCTGACCTGTTCAGCACACAATCCCCTTTACACTGGTGCCTCCATCGTTGCTTTCACTGCTCACTTTCATACAGGAAAAGCATTTGAATGGAATCAGTCCAGAGCCTGCTCTCTGCTGTGCAGGAACATAGCACAGAATGAACAGGGGCATCTGCTCACACGGCAGAAGGAGCAGCAGGGAAAGCTAGTGCTCTCATTCTTCAGCACACAAGCAGCTTTGCAACGGGGTCACCATCATTGCAGTCTCTCCTCGGTTTCATACCTAAAAGTCCATTTGAATCCAAATTCTCAGGTGGTCTCTCTCAGCTGCCCAGCAGCACAGTGAGTACAGCACGAACGTTTGGCATCTGCTCCCACAGCAGAAGAGCAAGGATTGAAAGCTGGTGCTGGACCTGTTCAGCACACAATCCCCTTTACATTGGTGCCTCCATCCTTGCTTTCACTGCTCACTTTCATACAGGAAAAGCATTTGAATGGAATCAGTCCAGAGCCTGCTCTCTGCTGCGCAGGAACACAGTCAGCACAGAATGGACAGTGGCATCTGCTCACACGGCAGAAGGACCAGCAGGGAAAGCTAGTGGTCTAAGTCTTCAGCACACAAGCAGCTTTGCAACGGGGTCACCATCATTGCAGTCTCTCCTCGGTTTCATACCTAAAAGTCCATTTGAATCCAAATTCTCAGGTGGTGTCGCTCAGCTGCCCAGCAGCACAGTGAGTACAGCACGAACGTTTGGCCTCTGCTCCCACATCAGAAGAGCCAGGATTGAAAGCTGGTGCTGGACCTGTTCAGCACACAATCCCCTTTACATTGGTGCCTCCATCGTTGCTTTCACTGCTAACACTCATACAGGAAAAGCATTTGAATGGAATCCGTCCAGAGCCTGCTCCCTGCTGGCAGCAACACAGGAAAGAATGAACAGTGGCATCTGCTCACACGGCAGAAGGAGCAGCAGGGAAAGCTAGTGCTCTGCTTCTTCAGCACACAAGCAGCTTTGCAACGGGGTCACCATCATTGCAGTCTCTCCTCGGTTTCATACCTAAAAGTCCATTTGAATCCAAATTCTCAGGTGGTGTCTCTCAGCTGCCCAGCAGCACAGTGAGTACAGCACGAACGTTTGGCCTCTGCTCCCACAGCAGAAGAGCCAGGATTGAAAGCTGGTGCTGGACCTGTTCAGCACACAATCCCCTTTACATTGGTGCCTCCATCGTTGCTTTCACTGCTAGCACTCATACAGGAAAAGCATTTGAATAGAATCCGTCCAGAGCCTGCTCCCTGCTGGCAGCAACACAGCACAGAATGAACAGTGGCATCTGCTCACACGGCAGAAGGACCAGCAGGGAAAGCTCAGGCTGTGTCTCTTCAGCACACAAGCAGCTTTGCAACGGGGTTACCATCATTGCAGTCTCTCCTCGGTTTCCTACCTAAAAGTCCATTTGAATCCAAATTCTCAGGTGGTGTCTCTCAGCTGCCCAGCAGCACAGTTAGTACAGCACGAACGTTTGGCCTCTGCTCCCACAGCAGAAGAGCCAGGATTGAAAGCTGGTGCTGGACCTGTTCAGCACACAATCACCTTTACATTGGTGCCTCCATCGTTGCTTTCACTGCTAACACTCATACAGGAAAAGCATTTGAATGGAATCAGTCCAGAGGCTGCTCTCTGCTGCGCAGCAACACAGTCAGCACAGAATGAACAGTGGCATCTGCTCACACGGCAGAAGGAGCAGCAGGGAAAGCTAGTGCTCTGCTTCTTCAGCACACAAGCAGCTTTGCAACGGTGTCACCATCATTGCAGTCTCTCCTCGGTTTATACCTAAAAGTCCATTTGAATCCAAATTCTCAGGTGGTGTCTCTCAGCTGCCCAGCAGCACAGTTAGTACAGCACGAACGTTTGGCCTCTGCTCCCACAGCAGAAGAGCCAGGATTGAAAGCTGGTGCTGGACCTGTTCAGCACACAATCCCCTTTACATTGGTGCCTCCATCGTTGCTCTCACTGCTCACTTTCATACAGGAAAAGCATTTGAATGGAATCAGTCCAGAGCCTGCTCCCTGCTGGCAGCAACACAGCACAGAATGAACAGTGGCATCTGCTCACACGGCAGAAGGACCAGCAGGGAAAGCTAGTGCTGTGTCTCTTCAGCACACAAGCAGCTTTGCAACGGGGTCACCATCATTGCAGTCTCTCCTCGGTTTCCTACCTAAAAGTCCATTTGAATCCAAATTCTCAGGTGGTGTCTCTCAGCTGCCCAGCAGCACAGTGAGTACAGCACGAACGTTTGGCCTCTGCTCCCACAGCAGAAGAGCCAGGATTGAAAGCTGGTGCTGGACCTGTTCAGCACACAATCCCCTTTACACTGGTGCCTCCATCGTTGCTTTCACTGCTCACTTTCATACAGGAAAAGCATTTGAATGGAATCAGTCCAGAGCCTGCTCTCTGCTGTGCAGGAACATAGCACAGAATGAACAGGGGCATCTGCTCACACGGCAGAAGGAGCAGCAGGGAAAGCTAGTGCTCTCATTCTTCAGCACACAAGCAGCTTTGCAACGGGGTCACCATCATTGCAGTCTCTCCTCGGTTTCATACCTAAAAGTCCATTTGAATCCAAATTCTCAGGTGGTCTCTCTCAGCTGCCCAGCAACACAGTGAGTACAGCACGAACGTTTGGCCTCTGCTCCCACAGCAGAAGAGCCAGGATTGAAAGCTGGTGCTGGACCTGTTCAGCACACAATCCCCTTTACATTGGTGCCTCCATCGTTGCTTTCACTGCTCACTTTCATACAGGAAAAGCATTTGAATGGAATCAGTCCAGAGCCTGCTCTCTGCTGCGCAGGAACACAGTCAGCACAGAATGGACAGTGGCATCTGCTCACACGGCAGAAGGACCAGCAGGGAAAGCTAGTGGTCTAAGTCTTCAGCACACAAGCAGCTTTGCAACGGGGTCACCATCATTGCAGTCTCTCCTCGGTTTCATACCTAAAAGTCCATTTGAATCCAAATTCTCAGGTGGTGTCTCTCAGCTGCCCAGCAGCACAGTGAGTACAGCACGAACGTTTGGCCTCTGCTCCCACAGCAGAAGAGCCAGGATTGAAAGCTGGTGCTGGACCTGTTCAGCACACAATCCCCTTTACATTGGTGCCTCCATCGTTGCTTTCACTGCTCACTTTCATACACGAAAAGCATTTGAATGGAATCAGTCCAGAGCCTGCTCTCTGCTGCGCAGGAACACAGTCAGCACAGAATGAACAGTGGCATCTGCTCACACGGCAGAAGGACCAGCAGGGAAAGATAGTGCTCTGCTTCTTCAGCACACAAAAAGCTTTGCAAAGGGGTCACCATCATTGCAGTCTCTCCTCGGGTTCATACCTAAAAGTCCATTTGAATCCAAATTCTCAGGTGGTGTCTCTCAGCTGCCCAGCAGCACAGTTAGTACAGCACGAACGTTTGGCCTCTGCTCCCACAGCAGAAGAGCCAGGATTGAAAGCTGGTGCTGGACCTGTTCAGCACACAATCACCTTTACATTGGTGCCTCCATCGTTGCTTTCACTGCTCACATTCATACAGGAAAAGCATTTGAATGGAATCAGTCCAGAGGCTGCTCTCTGCTGCGCAGCAACACAGTCAGCACAGAATGAACAGTGGCATCTGCTCACACGGCAGAAGGAGCAGCAGGGAAAGCTAGTGCTCTGCTTCTTCAGCACACAAGCAGCTTTGCAACGGGGTCACCATCATTGCAGTCTCTCCTCGGTTTCATACCTAAAAGTCCATTTGAATCCAAATTCTCAGGTGGTGTCTCTCAGCTGCCCAGCAGCACAGTGAGTACAGCACGAACGTTTGGCCTCTGCTCCCACAGCAGAAGAGCCAGGATTGAAAGCTGGTGCTGGACCTGTTCAGCACACAATCCCTTTTACATTGGTGCATTCATCGTTGCTTTCACTGCTCACTTTCATACAGGAAAAGCATTTGAATGGAATCAGTCCAGAGCCTGCTCCCTGCTGGCAGCAACACAGCACAGAATGAACAGTAGCATCTGCTCACACGGCAGAAGGAGCAGCAGGGAAAGCTAGTGCTCTGCTTCTTCAGCACACAAGCAGCTTTGCAACGGGGTCACCATCATTGCAGTCTCTCCTCGGTTTCATACCTAAAAGTCCATTTGAATCCAAATTCTCAGGTGGTGTCTCTCAGCTGCCCAGCAGCACAGTGAGTACAGCACGAACGTTTGGCCTCTGATCCCACAGCAGAAGAGCCAGGATTGAAAGCTGGTGCTGGACCTGTTCAGCACACAATCACCTTTACATTGGTGCCTCCATCGTTGCTTTCACTGCTCACTTTCATACAGGAAAAGCATTTGAATGGAATCAGTCCAGAGCCTGCTCTCTGCTGCGCAGGAACACAGTCAGCACAGAATGAACAGTGGCATCTGCTCACACGGCAGAAGGAGCAGCAGGGAAAGCTAGTGCTCTGCTTCTTCAGCACACAAGCAGCTTTGCAACGGGGTCACCATCATTGCAGTCTCTCCTCGGTTTCCTACCTAAAAGTCCATTTGAATCCAAATTCTCAGGTGGTGTCTCTCAGCTGCCCAGCAGCACAGTTAGTACAGCACGAACGTTTGGCCTCTGCTCCCACAGCAGAAGAGCCAGGATTGAAAGCTGGTGCTGGACCTGTTCAGCACACAATCCCTTTTACATTGGTGCATTCATCGTTGCTTTCACTGCTCACTTTCATACAGGAAAAGCATTTGAATGGAATCAGTCCAGAGGCTGCTCTCTGCTGCGCAGCAACACAGTCAGCACAGAATGAACAGTGGCATCTGCTCACACGGCAGAAGGAGCAGCAGGGAAAGCTAGTGCTCTGCTTCTTCAGCACACAAGCAGCTTTGCAACGGGGTCACCATCATTGCAGTCTCTCCTCGGGTTCATACCTAAAAGTCCATTTGAATCCAAATTCTCAGGTGGTGTCTCTCAGCTGCCCAGCAGCACAGTTAGTACAGCACGAACGTTTGGCCTCTGCTCCCACAGCAGAAGAGCCAGGATTGAAAGCTGGTGCTGGACCTGTTCAGCACACAATCCCCTTTACATTGGTGCCTCCATCGTTGCTTTCACTGCTCACATTCATACAGGAAAAGCATTTGAATGGAATCAGTCCAGAGGCTGCTCTCTGCTGCGCAGCAACACAGTCAGCACAGAATGAACAGTGGCATCTGCTCACACGGCAGAAGGAGCAGCAGGGAAAGCTAGTGCTCTGCTTCTTCAGCACACAAGCAGCTTTGCAACGGGGTCACCATCATTGCAGTCTCTCCTCGGTTTCATACCTAAAAGTCCATTTGAATCCAAATTCTCAGGTGGTGTCTCTCAGCTGCCCAGCAGCACAGTGAGTACAGCACGAACGTTTGGCCTCTGCTCCCACAACAGAAGAGCCAGGATTGAAAGCTGGTGCTGGACCTGTTCAGCACACAATCCCCTTTACATTGGTTCCTCCATCGTTGCTTTCACTGCTCACTTTCATACAGGAAAAGCATTTGAATGGAATCAGTCCAGAGGCTGCTCTCTGCTGCGCAGCAACACAGTCAGCACAGAATGAACAGTGGCATCTGCTCACACGGCAGAAGGAGCAGCAGGGAAAACTAGTGCTCTGCTTCTTCAGCACACAAGCAGCTTTGCAACGGGGTCACCATCATTGCAGTCTCTCCTCGGTTTCATACCTAAAAGTCCATTTGAATCCAAATTCTCAAGCGGTCTCAGCTGCCCAGCAGCACAGTGAGTACAGCACGAACGTTTGGCATCTGCTCCCACAGCAGAAGAGCAAGGATTGAAAGCTGGTGCTGGACCTGTTCAGCACACAATCCCCTTTACATTGGTGCATCCATCGTTGCTTTCACTGCTAACACTCGTACAGGAAAAGCATTTGAATAGAATCAGTCCAGAGCCTTCTCTCTGCTGCGCAGCAACACAGTCAGCACAGAATGAACAGTGGCATCTGCTCACACGGCAGAAGGAGCAGCAGGGAAAGCTAGTGCTCTGCTTCTTCAGCACACAAGCAGCTTTGCAACGGGGTCACCATCATTGCAGTCTCTCCTCGGGTTCATACCTAAAAGTCCATTTGAATCCGAATTCTCAGGTGGTGTCGCTCAGCTGCCCAGCAGCACAGTGAGTACAGCACGAACGTTTGGCCTCTGCTCCCACAACAGAAGAGCCAGGATTGAAAGCTGGTGCTGGACCTGTTCAGCACACAATCCCCTTTACATTGGTGCCTCCATCGTTGCTTTCACTGCTAACACTCATACTTGAAAAGCATTTGAATAGAATCAGTCCAGAGCCTGCTCCCTGCTGGCAGCAACACAGCACAGAATGAACAGTGGCATCTGCTCACAGGGCAGAAGGAGCAGCAGGGAAAGCTAGTGCTCTGCTTCTTCAGCACACAAGCAGCTTTGCAACGGGGTCACCATCATTGCAGTCTCTCCTCGGTTTCATACCTAAAAGTCCATTTGAATCCAAATTCTCAGGTGGTGTCTCTCAGCTGCCCAGCAGCACAGTGAGTACAGCACGAACGTTTGGCATCTGCTCCCACAGCAGAAGAGCCAGGATTGAAAGCTGGTGCTGGACCTGTTCAGCACACAATCCCTTTTACATTGGTGCCTCCATCGTTGCTTTCACTGCTCACTTTCATACAGGAAAAGCATTTGAATGGAATCAGTCCAGAGGCTGCTCTCTGCTGCTCAGCAACACAGTCAGCACAGAATGAACAGTGGCATCTGCTCACACGGCAGAAGGAGCAGCAGGGAAAGCTAGTGGTCTGCTTCTTCAGCACACAAGCAGTTTTGCAACGGGGTCACCATCATTGCAGTCTCTCCTCGGTTTCATACCTAAAAGTCCATTTGAATCCAAATTCTCAGGTGGTGTCTCTCAGCTGCCCAGCAGCACAGTGAGTACAGCACGAACGTTTGGCCTCTGCTCCCACAGCAGAAGAGCCAGGATTGAAAGCTGGTGCTGGACCTGTTCAGCACACAATCCCCTTTACATTGGTGCCTCCATCGTTGCTTTCACTGCTCACTTTCATACAGGAAAAGCATTTGAATGGAATCAGTCCAGAGCCTGCTCTCTGCTGCGCAGGAACACAGTCAGCACAGAATGAACAGTGGCATCTGCTCACACGGCAGAAGGAGCAGCAGGGAAAGCTAGTGCTCTGCTTCTTCAGCACACAAGCAGCTTTGCAACGGGGTAACCATCATTGCAGTATCTCCTCGGGTTCATACCTAAAAGTGAATTTGAATCCAAATTCTCAAGTGGTCTCAGCTGCCCAGCAGCACAGTTAGTACAGCACGAACGTTTGGCCTCTGCTCCCACAGCAGAAGAGCCAGGATTGAAAGCTGCTGCTGGACCTGTTCAGCACACAATCACCTTTACATTGGTGCATTCATCGTTGCTTTCACTGCTCACTTTCATACAGGAAAAGCATTTGAATGGAATCAGTCCAGAGCCTGCTCTCTGCTGTGCAGGAACACAGTCAGCACAGAATGAACAGTGGCATCTGCTCACACGGCAGAAGGAGCAGCAGGGAAAGCTAGTGCTCTGCTTCTTCAGCACACAAGCAGCTTTGCAACGGGGTCACCATCATTGCAGTCTCTCCTCGGGTTCATACCTAAAAGTCCATTTGAATCCAAATTCTCAGGTGGTGTCTCTCAGCTGCCCAGCAGCACAGTGAGTACAGCACGAACGTTTGGCCTCTGCTCCCACAGCAGAAGAGCAAGGATTGAAAGCTGGTGCTGGACCTGTTCAGCACACAATCCCCTTTACATTGGTGCCTCCATCGTTGCTTTCACTGCTAACACTCATACAGGAAAAGCATTTGAATGGAATCAGTCCAGAGCCTCCTCCCTGCTGGCAGCAACACAGCACAGAATGAACAGTGGCATCTGCTCACACGGCAGAAGGACCAGCAGGGAAAGCTAGTGCTGTGTCTCTTCAGCACACAAGCAGCTTTGCAACGGGGTCACCATCATTGCAGTCTCTCCTCGGTTTCCTACCTAGAAGTCCATTTGAATCCAAATTCTCAGGTGGTGTCTCTCAGCTGCCCAGCAGCACAGTTAGTACAGCACGAACGTTTGGCCTCTGCTCCCACAGCAGAAGAGCCAGGATTGAAAGCTGGTGCTGGACCTGTTCAGCACACAATCCCCTTTACATTGGTGCCTCCATCGTTGCTTTCACTGCTCACATTCATACAGGAAAAGCATTTGAATGGAATCAGTCCAGAGCCTGCTCTCTGCTGCGCAGCAACACAGTCAGCACAGAATGAACAGTGGCTTCTGCTCACACGGCAGAAGGACCAGCAGGGAAAGCTAGTGCTCTGCTTCTTCAGCACACAAGCAGCTTTGCAACGGGGTCACCATCATTGCAGTCTCTCCTCGGGTTCATACCTAAAAGTCCATTTGAATCCGAATTCTCAGGTGGTGTCGCTCAGCTGCCCAGCAGCACAGTGAGTACAGCACGAACGTTTGGCCTCTGCTCCCACAACAGAAGAGCCAGGATTGAAAGCTGGTGCTGGACCTGTTCAGCACACAATCCCCTTTACATTGGTGCCTCCATCGTTGCTTTCACTGCTAACACTCATACTTGAAAAGCATTTGAATAGAATCAGTCCAGAGCCTGCTCCCTGCTGGCAGCAACACAGCACAGAATGAACAGTGGCATCTGCTCACAGGGCAGAAGGAGCAGCAGGGAAAGCTAGTGCTCTGCTTCTTCAGCACACAAGCAGCTTTGCAACGGGGTCACCATCATTGCAGTCTCTCCTCGGTTTCATACCTAAAAGTCCATTTGAATCCAAATTCTCAGGTGGTGTCTCTCAGCTGCCCAGCAGCACAGTGAGTACAGCACGAACGTTTGGCATCTGCTCCCACAGCAGAAGAGCCAGGATTGAAAGCTGGTGCTGGACCTGTTCAGCACACAATCCCTTTTACATTGGTGCCTCCATCGTTGCTTTCACTGCTCACTTTCATACAGGAAAAGCATTTGAATGGAATCAGTCCAGAGGCTGCTCTCTGCTGCTCAGCAACACAGTCAGCACAGAATGAACAGTGGCATCTGCTCACACGGCAGAAGGAGCAGCAGGGAAAGCTAGTGGTCTGCTTCTTCAGCACACAAGCAGTTTTGCAACGGGGTCACCATCATTGCAGTCTCTCCTCGGTTTCATACCTAAAAGTCCATTTGAATCCAAATTCTCAGGTGGTGTCTCTCAGCTGCCCAGCAGCACAGTGAGTACAGCACGAACGTTTGGCCTCTGCTCCCACAGCAGAAGAGCCAGGATTGAAAGCTGGTGCTGGACCTGTTCAGCACACAATCCCCTTTACATTGGTGCCTCCATCGTTGCTTTCACTGCTCACTTTCATACAGGAAAAGCATTTGAATGGAATCAGTCCAGAGCCTGCTCTCTGCTGCGCAGGAACACAGTCAGCACAGAATGAACAGTGGCATCTGCTCACACGGCAGAAGGAGCAGCAGGGAAAGCTAGTGCTCTGCTTCTTCAGCACACAAGCAGCTTTGCAACGGGGTAACCATCATTGCAGTATCTCCTCGGGTTCATACCTAAAAGTGAATTTGAATCCAAATTCTCAAGTGGTCTCAGCTGCCCAGCAGCACAGTTAGTACAGCACGAACGTTTGGCCTCTGCTCCCACAGCAGAAGAGCCAGGATTGAAAGCTGCTGCTGGACCTGTTCAGCACACAATCACCTTTACATTGGTGCATTCATCGTTGCTTTCACTGCTCACTTTCATACAGGAAAAGCATTTGAATGGAATCAGTCCAGAGCCTGCTCTCTGCTGTGCAGGAACACAGTCAGCACAGAATGAACAGTGGCATCTGCTCACACGGCAGAAGGAGCAGCAGGGAAAGCTAGTGCTCTGCTTCTTCAGCACACAAGCAGCTTTGCAACGGGGTCACCATCATTGCAGTCTCTCCTCGGGTTCATACCTAAAAGTCCATTTGAATCCAAATTCTCAGGTGGTGTCTCTCAGCTGCCCAGCAGCACAGTGAGTACAGCACGAACGTTTGGCCTCTGCTCCCACAGCAGAAGAGCAAGGATTGAAAGCTGGTGCTGGACCTGTTCAGCACACAATCCCCTTTACATTGGTGCCTCCATCGTTGCTTTCACTGCTAACACTCATACAGGAAAAGCATTTGAATGGAATCAGTCCAGAGCCTCCTCCCTGCTGGCAGCAACACAGCACAGAATGAACAGTGGCATCTGCTCACACGGCAGAAGGACCAGCAGGGAAAGCTAGTGCTGTGTCTCTTCAGCACACAAGCAGCTTTGCAACGGGGTCACCATCATTGCAGTCTCTCCTCGGTTTCCTACCTAGAAGTCCATTTGAATCCAAATTCTCAGGTGGTGTCTCTCAGCTGCCCAGCAGCACAGTTAGTACAGCACGAACGTTTGGCCTCTGCTCCCACAGCAGAAGAGCCAGGATTGAAAGCTGGTGCTGGACCTGTTCAGCACACAATCCCCTTTACATTGGTGCCTCCATCGTTGCTTTCACTGCTCACATTCATACAGGAAAAGCATTTGAATGGAATCAGTCCAGAGCCTGCTCTCTGCTGCGCAGCAACACAGTCAGCACAGAATGAACAGTGGCTTCTGCTCACACGGCAGAAGGACCAGCAGGGAAAGCTAGTGCTCTGCTTCTTCAGCACACAAGCAGCTTTGCAACGGGGTCACCATCATTGCAGTCTCTCCTCGGGTTCATACCTAAAAGTCCATTTGAATCCGAATTCTCAGGTGGTGTCGCTCAGCTGCCCAGCAGCACAGTGAGTACAGCACGAACGTTTGGCCTCTGCTCCCACAACAGAAGAGCCAGGATTGAAAGCTGGTGCTGGACCTGTTCAGCACACAATCCCCTTTACATTGGTGCCTCCATCGTTGCTTTCACTGCTAACACTCATACTTGAAAAGCATTTGAATAGAATCAGTCCAGAGCCTGCTCCCTGCTGGCAGCAACACAGCACAGAATGAACAGTGGCATCTGCTCACAGGGCAGAAGGAGCAGCAGGGAAAGCTAGTGCTCTGCTTCTTCAGCACACAAGCAGCTTTGCAACGGGGTCACCATCATTGCAGTCTCTCCTCGGTTTCATACCTAAAAGTCCATTTGAATCCAAATTCTCAGGTGGTGTCTCTCAGCTGCCCAGCAGCACAGTGAGTACAGCACGAACGTTTGGCATCTGCTCCCACAGCAGAAGAGCCAGGATTGAAAGCTGGTGCTGGACCTGTTCAGCACACAATCCCTTTTACATTGGTGCCTCCATCGTTGCTTTCACTGCTCACTTTCATACAGGAAAAGCATTTGAATGGAATCAGTCCAGAGGCTGCTCTCTGCTGCTCAGCAACACAGTCAGCACAGAATGAACAGTGGCATCTGCTCACACGGCAGAAGGAGCAGCAGGGAAAGCTAGTGGTCTGCTTCTTCAGCACACAAGCAGTTTTGCAACGGGGTCACCATCATTGCAGTCTCTCCTCGGTTTCATACCTAAAAGTCCATTTGAATCCAAATTCTCAGGTGGTGTCTCTCAGCTGCCCAGCAGCACAGTGAGTACAGCACGAACGTTTGGCCTCTGCTCCCACAGCAGAAGAGCCAGGATTGAAAGCTGGTGCTGGACCTGTTCAGCACACAATCCCCTTTACATTGGTGCCTCCATCGTTGCTTTCACTGCTCACTTTCATACAGGAAAAGCATTTGAATGGAATCAGTCCAGAGCCTGCTCTCTGCTGCGCAGGAACACAGTCAGCACAGAATGAACAGTGGCATCTGCTCACACGGCAGAAGGAGCAGCAGGGAAAGCTAGTGCTCTGCTTCTTCAGCACACAAGCAGCTTTGCAACGGGGTAACCATCATTGCAGTATCTCCTCGGGTTCATACCTAAAAGTGAATTTGAATCCAAATTCTCAAGTGGTCTCAGCTGCCCAGCAGCACAGTTAGTACAGCACGAACGTTTGGCCTCTGCTCCCACAGCAGAAGAGCCAGGATTGAAAGCTGCTGCTGGACCTGTTCAGCACACAATCACCTTTACATTGGTGCATTCATCGTTGCTTTCACTGCTCACTTTCATACAGGAAAAGCATTTGAATGGAATCAGTCCAGAGCCTGCTCTCTGCTGTGCAGGAACACAGTCAGCACAGAATGAACAGTGGCATCTGCTCACACGGCAGAAGGAGCAGCAGGGAAAGCTAGTGCTCTGCTTCTTCAGCACACAAGCAGCTTTGCAACGGGGTCACCATCATTGCAGTCTCTCCTCGGGTTCATACCTAAAAGTCCATTTGAATCCAAATTCTCAGGTGGTGTCTCTCAGCTGCCCAGCAGCACAGTGAGTACAGCACGAACGTTTGGCCTCTGCTCCCACAGCAGAAGAGCAAGGATTGAAAGCTGGTGCTGGACCTGTTCAGCACACAATCCCCTTTACATTGGTGCCTCCATCGTTGCTTTCACTGCTAACACTCATACAGGAAAAGCATTTGAATGGAATCAGTCCAGAGCCTCCTCCCTGCTGGCAGCAACACAGCACAGAATGAACAGTGGCATCTGCTCACACGGCAGAAGGACCAGCAGGGAAAGCTAGTGCTGTGTCTCTTCAGCACACAAGCAGCTTTGCAACGGGGTCACCATCATTGCAGTCTCTCCTCGGTTTCCTACCTAGAAGTCCATTTGAATCCAAATTCTCAGGTGGTGTCTCTCAGCTGCCCAGCAGCACAGTTAGTACAGCACGAACGTTTGGCCTCTGCTCCCACAGCAGAAGAGCCAGGATTGAAAGCTGGTGCTGGACCTGTTCAGCACACAATCACCTTTACATTGGTGCATCCATCGTTGCTTTCACTGCTCACTTTCATACAGGAAAAGCATTTGAATGGAATCAGTCCAGAGGCTGCTCTCTGCTTCGCAGCAACACAGTCAGCACAGAATGAACAGTGGCATCTGCTCACACGGCAGAAGGAGCAGCAGGGAAAGCTAGTGCTGTGTCTCTTCAGCACACAAGCAGCTTTGCAACGGGGTTACCATCATTGCAGTCTCTCCTCGGTTTCATACCTAAAAGTCCATTTGAATCCAAATTCTCAGGTGGTGTCGCTCAGCTGCCCAGCAGCACAGTGAGTACAGCACGAACGTTTGGCCTCTGCTCCCACAGCAGAAGAGCCAGGATTGAAAGCTGGTGCTGGACCTGTTCAGCACACAATCCCCTTTACATTGGTGCCTCCATCGTTGCTTTCACTGCTAACACTCATACAGGAAAAGCATTTGAATGGAATCAGTCCAGAGCCTGCTCCCTGCTGGCAGCAACACAGCACAGAATGAACAGTGGCATCTGCTCACACGGCAGAAGGAGCAGCAGGGAAAGCTAGTGCTCTGCTTCTTCAGCACACAAGCAGCTTTCCAACGGGGTCACCATCATTGCAGTCTCTCCTCGGTTTCATACCTAAAAGTCCATTTGAATCCAAATTCTCAGGTGGTGTCTCTCAGCTGCCCAGCAGCACAGTTAGTACAGCACGAACGTTTGGCCTCTGCTCCCACAGCAGAAGAGCCAGGATTGAAAGCTGGTGCTGGACCTGTTCAGCACACAATCCCCTTTACATTGGTGCCTCCATCGTTGCTTTCACTGCTCGCCTTCATACAGGAAAAGCATTTGAATGGAATCAGTCCAGAGCCTGCTCTCTGCTGCGCAGCAACACAGTCAGCACAGAATGAACAGTGGCATCTGCTCACACGGCAGAAGGAGCAGCAGGGAAAGCTAGTGCTCTGCTTCTTCAGCACACAAGCAGCTTTGCAACGGGGTCACCATCATTGCAGTCTCTCCTCGGGTTCATACCTAAAAGTCCATTTGAATCCAAATTCTCAAGTGGTCTCAGCTGCCCAGCAGCACAGTGAGTACAGCACGAACGTTTGGCATCTGCTCCCACAGCAGAAGAGCAAGGATTGAAAGCTGGTGCTGGACCTGTTCAGCACACAATCACCTTTACATTGGTGCATCCATCGTTGCTTTCACTGCTAACACTCGTACAGGAAAAGCATTTGAATAGAATCAGTCCAGAGCCTGCTCCCTGCTGGCGGCAACACAGCACAGAATGAACAGGGGCATCTGCTCACACGGCAGAAGGAGCAGCAGGGAAAGCTAGTGCTCTGCTTCTTCAGCACACAAGCAGCTTTGCAACGGGGTCACCATCATTGCAGTCTCTCCTCGGTTTCATACCTAAAAGTCCATTTGAATCCAAATTCTCAGGTGGTGTCTCTCAGCTGCCCAGCAGCACAGTGAGTACAGCACGAACGTTTGGCCTCTGCTCCCACAGCAGAAGAGCCAGGATTGAAAGCTGGTGCTGGACCTGTTCAGCACACAATCCCCTTTACATTGGTGCCTCCATCGTTGCTTTCACTGCTCGCATTCATACAGGAAAACCATTTGAATGGAATCAGTCCAGAGGCTGCTCTCTGGTGCGCAGCAACACAGTCAGCACAGAATGAACAGTGGCATCTGCTCACACGGCAGAAGGAGCAGCAGGGAAAGCTAGTGCTCTGCTTCTTCAGCACACAAGCAGCTTTGCAACGGGGTCACCATCATTGCAGTCTCTCCTCGGGTTCATACCTAAAAGATCATTTGAATCCAAATTCTCAAGTGGTCTCAGCTGCCCAGCAGCACAGTGAGTACAGCACGAACGTTTGGCATCTGCTCCCACAGCAGAAGAGCCAGGATTGAAAGCTGCTCCTGGACCTGTTCAGCACACAATCCCCTTTACATTGGTGCCTCCATCGTTGCTTTCACTGCTCACTTTCATACAGGAAAAGCATTTGAATGGAATCAGTCCAGAGCCTGCTCTCTGCTGCGCAGGAACACAGTCAGCACAGAATGAACAGTGGCATCTGCTCACACGGCAGAAGGAGCAGCAGGGAAAGCTAGTGCTCTGCTTCTTCAGCACACAAGCAGCTTTGCAACGGGGTCACCATCATTGCAGTCTCTCCTCGGGTTCATACCTAAAAGTCCATTTGAATCCAAATTCTCAGGTGGTGTCTCTCAGCTGCCCAGCAGCACAGTTAGTACAGCACGAACGTTTGGCCTCTGCTCCCACAGCAGAAGAGCCAGGATTGAAAGCTGGTGCTGGACCTGTTCAGCACACAATCCCTTTTACATTGGTGCATTCATCGTTGCTTTCACTGCTCACTTTCATACAGGAAAAGCATTTGAATGGAATCAGTCCAGAGGCTGCTCTCTGCTGCGCAGCAACACAGTCAGCACAGAATGAACAGTGGCATCTGCTCACACGGCAGAAGGAGCAGCAGGGAAAGCTAGTGCTGTGTCTCTTCAGCACACAAGCAGCTTTGCAACGGGGTCACCATCATTGCAGTCTCTAATCGGTTTCATACCTAAAAGTCCATTTGAATCCAAATTCTCAGGTGGTGTCTCTCAGCTGCCCAGCAGCACAGTTAGTACAGCACGAACGTTTGGCCTCTGCTCCCACAGCAGAAGAGCCAGGATTGAAAGCTGGTGCTGGACCTGTTCAGCACACAATCCCTTTTACATTGGTGCATTCATCGTTGCTTTCACTGCTCACTTTCATACAGGAAAAGCATTTGAATGGAATCGGTCCAGAGGCTGCTCCCTGCTGCGCAGCAACACAGTCAGCACAGAATGAACAGTGGCATCTGCTCACACGGCAGAAGGAGCAGCAGGGAAAGCTAGTGCTCTGCTTCTTCAGCACACAAGCAGCTTTGCAACGGGGTTACCATCATTGCAGTCTCTCCTCGGTTTCATACCTAAAAGTCCATTTGAATCCAAATTCTCAGGTGGTCTCTCTCAGCTGCCCAGCAGCACAGTGAGTACAGCACGAACGTTTGGCCTCTGCTCCCACAGCAGAAGAGCCAGGATTGAAAGCTGGTGCTGGACCTGTTCAGCACACAATCCCCTTTACATTGGTGCCTCCATCGTTGCTTTCACTGCTCACTTTCATACAGGAAAAGCATTTGAATGGAATCAGTCCAGAGCCTGCTCTCTGCTGCGCAGCAACACAGTCAGCACAGAATGAACAGTGGCATCTGCTCACAGGGCTGAAGGAGCAGCAGGGAAAGCTAGTGCTCTGCTTCTTCAGCACACAAGCAGCTTTGCAACGGGGTCACCATCATTGCAGCCTCTCCTCGGTTTCATACCTAAAGGTCCATTTGAATCCAAATTCTCAGGTGGTGTCTCTCAGCTGCCCAGCAGCACAGTTAGTACAGCACGAACGTTTGGCCTCTGCTCCCACAGCAGAAGAGCCAGGATTGAAAGCTGGTGCTGGACCTGTTCAGCACACAATCACCTTTACATTGGTGCATCCATCGTTGCTTTCACTGCTCACTTTCATACAGGAAAAGCATTTGAATGGAATCAGTCCAGAGCCTGCTCCCTGCTGCTCAGGAACACAGTCAGCACAGAATGAACAGTGGCATCTGCTCACACGGCAGAAGGAGCAGCAGTGAAAGCTAGTGCTCTGCTTCTTCAGCACACAAGCAGCTTTGCAACGGGGTCACCATCATTGCAGTCTCTCCTCGGTTTCATACCTAAAAGTCCATTTGAATCCAAATTCTCAGGTGGTGTCTCTCAGCTGCCCAGCAGCACAGTGAGTACAGCACGAACGTTTGGCCTCTGCTCCCACAGCAGAAGAGCCAGGATTGAAAGCTGGTGCTGGACCTGTTCAGCACACAATCCCCTTTACATTGGTGCCTCCATCGTTGCTTTCACTGCTCACTTTCATACAGGAAAAGCATTTGAATAGAATCCGTCCAGAGCCTGCTCCCTGCTGGCAGCAACACAGCACAGAATGAACAGTGGCATCTGCTCACACGGCAGAAGGACCAGCAGGGAAAGCTCGGGCTGTGTCTCTTCAGCACACAAGCAGCTTTGCAACGGGGTCACCATCATTGCAGTCTCTCCTCGGTTTCATACCTAAAAGTCCATTTGAATCCAAATTCTCAGGTGGTGTCTCTCAGCTGCCCAGCAGCACAGTTAGTACAGCACGAACGTTTGGCCTCTGCTCTCACAGCAGAAGAGCCAGGATTGAAAGCTGGTGCTTGACCTGTTCAGCACACAATCCCTTTTACATTGGTGCATTCATCGTTGCTTTCACTGCTCACTTTCATACAGGAAAAGCATTTGAATGGAATCAGTCCAGAGGCTGCTCTCTGCTGCGCAGCAACACAGTCAGCACAGAATGAACAGTGGCATCTGCTCACACGGCAGAAGGAGTAGCAGGGAAAGCTAGTGCTCTGCTTCTTCAGCACACAAGCAGCTTTGCAACGGGGTCACCATCATTGCAGTCTCTCCTCGGTTTCCTACCTAAAAGACCATTTGAATCCAAATTCTCAAGCGGTCTCAGCTGCCCAGCAGCACAGTGAGTACAGCACGAACGTTTGGCATCTGCTCCCACAGCAGAAGAGCAAGGATTGAAAGCTGGTGCTGGACCTGTTCAGCACACAATCCCCTTTACATTGGTGCATCCATCGTTGCTTTCACTGCTAACACTCATACAGGAAAAGCATTTGAATAGAATCCGTCCAGAGCCTGCTCCCTGCTGGCAGCAACACAGCACAGAATGAACAGGGGCATCTGCTCACACGGCAGAAGGACCAGCAGGGAAAGCTAGTGCTGTGTCTCTTCAGCACACAAGAAGCTTTGCAACGGGGTCACCATCATTGCAGTCTCTCCTCGTTTTCCTACCTAAAAGTCCATTTGAATCCAAATTCTCAGGTGGTGTCTCTCAGCTGCCCAGCAGCACAGTTAGTACAGCACGAACGTTTGGCCTCTGCTCCCACAGCAGAAGAGCCAGGATTGAAAGCTGGTGCTGGACCTGTTCAGCACACAATCCCCTTTACATTGGTGCATCCATCGTTGCTTTCACTGCTCACTTTCATACAGGAAAAGCATTTGAATGGAATCAGTCCAGAGCCTGCTCCCTGCTGCTCAGGAACACAGCCAGCACAGAATGAACAGTGGCATCTGCTCACACGGCAGAAGGACCAGCAGGGAAAGCTCGGGCTGTGTCTCTTCAGCACACAAGCAGCTTTGCAACGGGGTCACCATCATTGCAGTCTCTCCTCGGTTTCCTACCTAAAAGTCCATTTGAATCCAAATTCTCAGGTGGTGTCTCTCAGCTGCCCAGCAGCACAGTTAGTACAGCACGAACGTTTGGCCTCTGCTCCCACAGCAGAAGAGCCAGGATTGAAAGCTGCTGCTGGACCTGTTCAGCACACAATCACCTTTACATTGGTGCCTCCATCGTTGCTTTCACTGCTCACATTCATACAGGAAAAGCATTTGAATGGAATCAGTCCAGAGGCTGCTCTCTGCTGCGCAGCAACACAGTCAGCACAGAATGAACAGTGGCATCTGCTCACACGGCAGAAGGAGCAGCAGGGAAAGCTAGTGCTCTGCTTCTTCAGCACACAAGCAGCTTTGCAACGGGGTCACCATCATTGCAGTCTCTCCTCGGTTTCATACCTAAAAGTCCATTTGCATCCAAATTCTCAAGCGGTCTCAGCTGCCCAGCAGCACAGTGAGTACAGCACGAACTTTTGGCATCTGCTCCCACAGCAGAAGAGCAAGGATTGAAAGCTGGTGCTGGACCTGTTCAGCACACAATCCCCTTTACATTGGTGCATCCATCGTTGCTTTCACTGCTAACACTCGTACAGGAAAAGCATTTGAATGGAATCAGTCCAGAGCCTGCTCCCTGCTGGCAGCAACACAGCACAGAATGAACAGGGGCATCTGCTCACACGGCAGAAGGACCAGCAGGGAAAGCTAGTGCTCTGTTTCTTCAGCACACAAGAAGCTTTGCAACGGGGTCACCATCATTGCAGTCTCTCCTCGGTTTCATACCTAAAAGTCCATTTGAATCCAAATTCTCAGGTGGTGTCTCTCAGCTGCCCAGCAGCACAGTTAGTACAGCACGAACGTTTGGCCTCTGCTCCCACAGCAGAACAGCCAGGATTGAAAGCTGGTGCTGGACCTGTTCAGCACACAATCCCCTTTACATTGGTGCCTCCATCGTTGCTTTCACTGCTCACTTTCATACAGGAAAAGCATTTGAATGGAATCAGTCCAGAGCCTGCTCTCTGCTGCGCAGGAACACAGTCAGCACAGAATGAACAGTGGCATCTGCTCACACGGCAGAAGGACCAGCAGGGAAAGCTAGTGGTCTACTACTTCAGCACACAAGCAGCTTTGCAACGGGGTCACCATCATTGCAGTCTCTCCTCGGTTTCATACCTAAAAGTCCATTTGAATCCAAATTCTCAGGTGGTCTCTCTCAGCTGCCCAGCAGCACAGTGAGTACAGCACAAACGTTTGGTCTCTGCTCCCACAGCAGAAGAGCAAGGATTGAAAGCTGGTGCTGGACCTGTTCAGCACACAATCCCCTTTACATTGGTGCCTCCATCGTTGCTTTCACTGCTCACTTTCATACAGGAAAAGCATTTGAATGGAATCAGTCCAGGGCCTGCTCTCTGCTGCGCAGGAACACAGTCAGCACAGAATGAACAGTGGCATCTGCTCACACGGCAGAAGGACCAGCAGGGAAAGCTAGTGCTGTGTCTCTTCAGCACACAAGCAGCTTTGCAACGGGGTCACCATCATTGCAGTCTCTCCTCGGGTTCATACCTAAAAGTCCATTTGAATCCAAATTCTCAGGTGGTGTCTCTCAGCTGCCCAGCAGCACAGTTAGTACAGCACGAACGTTTGGCCTCTGCTCCCACAGCAGAAGAGCCAGGATTGAAAGCTGGTGCTGGACCTGTTCAGCACACAATCACCTTTACATTGGTGCCTCCATCGTTGCTTTCACTGCTCACTTTCATACAGGAAAAGCATTTGAATGGAATTAGTCCAGAGGCTGCTCTCTGCTGCGCAGCAACACAGTCAGCACAGAATGAACAGTGGCATCTGCTCACACGGCAGAAGGACCAGCAGGGAAAGCTAGTGCTCTGCTTCTTCAGCACACAAGCAGCTTTGCAAAGGGGTCACCATCATTGCAGTCTCTCCTCGGTTTCATACCTAAAAGTCCATTTGAATCCAAATTCTCAGGTGGTGTCTCTCAGCTGCCCAGCAGCACAGCGAGTACAGCACGAACGTTTGGCCTCTGCTCCCACAGCAGAAGAGCCAGGATTGAAAGCTGGTGCTGGACCTGTTCAGCACACAATCCCCTTTACATTGGTGCCTCCATCGTTGCTTTCACTGCTAACACTCATACAGGAAAAGCATTTGAATGGAATCAGCCCTGAGCCTGCTCCCTGCTGGCAGCAACACAGCACAGAATGAACAGTGGCATCTGCTCACACGGCAGAAGGACCAGCAGGGAAAGCTAGTGCTGTGTCTCTTCAGCACACAAGCAGCTTTGCAACGGGGTCACCATCATTGCAGTCTCTCCTCGGTTTCATACCTAAAAGTCCATTTGAATCCAAATTCTCAGGTGGTGTCTCTCAGCTGCCCAGCAGCACAGTTAGTACAGCACGAACGTTTGGCCTCTGCTCCCACAGCAGAAGAGCCAGGATTGAAAGCTGGTGCTGGACCTGTTCAGCACACAATCACCTTTACATTGGTGCCTCCATCGTTGCTTTCACTGCTCACATTCATACAGGAAAAGCATTTGAATGGAATCAGTCCAGAGCCTGCTCTCTGCTGCGCAGCAACACAGCACAGAATGAACAGTGGCATCTGCTCACACGGCAGAAGGAGCAGCAGGGAAAGCTAGTGCTCTGCTTCTTCAGCACACAAGCAGCTTTGCAACGGGGTCACCATCATTGCAGTCTCTCCTCGGCTTCATACCTAAAAGTCCATTTGAATCCGAATTCTCAGGTGGTGTCGCTCAGCTGCCCAGCAGCACAGTGAGTACAGCACGAACGTTTGGCCTCTGCTCCCACAGCAGAAGAGCCAGGATTGAAAGCTGGTGCTGGACCTGTTCAGCACACAATCTCCTTTACATTGGTGCCTCCATCGTTGCTTTCACTGCTAACACTCATACAGGAAAAGCATTTGAATAGAATCCGTCCAGAGCCTGCTCCCTGCTGGCAGCAACACAGCACAGAATGAACAGTGGCATCTGCTCACACGGCAGAAGGAGCAGCAGGGAAAGCTAGTGCTCTGCTTCTTCAGCACACAAGCAGCTTTGCAAAGGGGTCACCATCATTGCAGTCTCTCCTCGGTTTCATACCTAAAAGTCCATTTGAATCCAAATTCTCAGGTGGTGTCTCTCAGCTGCCCAGCAGCACAGTGAGTACAGCACGAACGTTTGGCCTCTGCTCCCATAGCAGAAGAGCCAGGATTGAAAGCTGGTGCTGGACCTGTTCAGCACACAATCCCTTTTCATTGGTGCATTCATCGTTGCTTTCACTGCTAACACTCATACAGGAAAAGCATTTGAATGGAATCAGTCCAGAGGCTGCTCTCTGCTGCGCAGCAACACAGTCAGCACAGAATGAACAGTGGCATCTGCTCACACGGCAGAAGGAGCAGCAGGGAAAGCTAGTGCTCTGCTTCTTCAGCACACAAGCAGCTTTGCAACGGGGTCACCATCATTGCAGTCTCTCCTCGGTTTCATACCTAAAAGTCCATTTGAATCCAAATTCTCAGGTGGTGTCTCTCAGCTGCCCAGCAGCACAGTTAGTACAGCACGAACGTTTGGCCTCTGCTCCCACAGCAGAAGAGCCAGGATTGAAAGCTGGTGCTGGACCTGTTCAGCACACAATCCCTTTTACATTGGTGCATTCATCGTTGCTTTCACTGCTCACTTTCATACAGGAAAAGCATTTGAATGGAATCAGTCCAGAGGCTGCTCTCTGCTGCGCAGCAACACAGTCAGCACAGAATGAACAGTGGCATCTGCTCACACGGCAGAAGGAGCAGCAGGGAAAGCTAGTGCTCTGCTTCTTCAGCACACAAGCAGCTTTGCAACGGGGTCACAATCATTGCAGTCTCTCCTCGGTTTCATACCTAAAAGTCCATTTGAATCCAAATTCTCAAGCGGTCTCAGCTGCCCAGCAGCACAGTGAGTACAGCACGAACGTTTGGCATCTGCTCCCACAGCAGAAGAGCAAGGATTGAAAGCTGGTGCTGGACCTGTTCAGCACACAATCCCCTTTACATTGGTGCCTCCATCGTTGCTTTCACTGCTAACACTCATACAGGAAAAGCATTTGAATGGAATCAGCCCTGAGCCTGCTCCCTGCTGGCAGCAACACAGGACAGAATGAACAGGGGCATCTGCTCACACGGCAGAAGGACCAGCAGGGAAAGCTAGTGCTGTGTCTCTTCAGCACACAAGCAGCTTTGCAACGGGGTCACCATCATTGCAGTCTCTCCTCGGTTTCATACCTAAAAGTCCATTTGAATCCAAATTCTCAGGTGGTGTCTCTCAGCTGCCCAGCAGCACAGTTAGTACAGCACGAACGTTTGGCCTCTGCTCCCACAGCAGAAGAGCCAGGATTGAAAGCTGGTGCTCGACCTGTTCAGCACACAATCACCTTTACATTGGTGCCTCCATCGTTGCTTTCACTGCTCACATTCATACAGGAAAAGCATTTGAATGGAATCAGTCCAGAGGCTGCTCTCTGCTGCGCAGCAACACAGCACAGAATGAACAGTGGCATCTGCTCACACGGCAGAAGGAGCAGCAGGGAAAGCTAGTGCTCTGCTTCTTCAGCACACAAGCAGCTTTGCAACGGGGTCACCATCATTGCAGTCTCTCCTCGGCTTCATACCTAAAAGTCCATTTGAATCCGAATTCTCAGGTGGTGTCGCTCAGCTGCCCAGCAGCACAGTGAGTACAGCACGAACGTTTGGCCTCTGCTCCCACAGCAGAAGAGCCAGGATTGAAAGCTGGTGCTGGACCTGTTCAGCACACAATCTCCTTTACATTGGTGCCTCCATCGTTGCTTTCACTGCTAACACTCATACAGGAAAAGCATTTGAATAGAATCCGTCCAGAGCCTGCTCCCTGCTGGCAGCAACACAGCACAGAATGAACAGTGGCATCTGCTCACACGGCAGAAGGAGCAGCAGGGAAAGCTAGTGCTCTGCTTCTTCAGCACACAAGCAGCTTTGCAACGGGGTCACCATCATTGCAGTCTCTCCTCGGTTTCATACCTAAAAGTCCATTTGAATCCAAATTCTCAGGTGGTGTCTCTCAGCTGCCCAGCAGCACAGTTAGTACAGCACGAACGTTTGGCCTCTGCTCCCACAGCAGAAGAGCCAGGATTGAAAGCTGGTGCTGGACCTGTTCAGCACACAATCACTTTTACATTGGTGCATTCATCGTTGCTTTCACTGCTAACACTCATACAGGAAAAGCATTTGAATGGAATCAGTCCAGAGGCTGCTCTCTGCTGCGCAGCAACACAGTCAGCACAGAATGAACAGTGGCATCTGCTCACACGGCAGAAGGAGCAGCAGGGAAAGCTAGTGCTCTGCTTCTTCAGCACACAAGCAGCTTTGCAACGGGGTCACAATCATTGCAGTCTCTCCTCGGTTTCATACCTAAAAGTCCATTTGAATCCAAATTCTCAAGCGGTCTCAGCTGCCCAGCAGCACAGTGAGTACAGCACGAACGTTTGGCATCTGCTCCCACAGCAGAAGAGCAAGGATTGAAAGCTGGTGCTGGACCTGTTCAGCACACAATCCCCTTTACATTGGTGCCTCCATCGTTGCTTTCACTGCTAACACTCATACAGGAAAAGCATTTGAATGGAATCAGCCCTGAGCCTGCTCCCTGCTGGCAGCAACACAGGACAGAATGAACAGTGGCAACTTCTCACACGGCAGAAGGAGCAGCAGGGAAAGCTAGTGCTCTGCTTCTTCAGCACACAAGCAGCTTTGCAACGGGGTCACCATCATTGCAGTCTCTCCTCGGCTTCATACCTAAAAGTCCATTTGAATCCGAATTCTCAGGTGGTGTCGCTCAGCTGCCCAGCAGCACAGTGAGTACAGCACGAACGTTTGGCCTCTGCTCCCACAGCAGAAGAGCCAGGATTGAAAGCTGGTGCTGGACCTGTTCAGCACACAATCTCCTTTACATTGGTGCCTCCATCGTTGCTTTCACTGCTAACACTCATACAGGAAAAGCATTTGAATAGAATCCGTCCAGAGCCTGCTCCCTGCTGGCAGCAACACAGCACAGAATGAACAGGGGCATCTGCTCACACGGCAGAAGGACCAGCAGGGAAAGCTAGTGCTGTGTCTCTTCAGCAGACAAGCAGCTTTGCAACGGGGTCACCATCATTGCAGTCTCTCCTCGGTTTCATACCTAAAAGTCCATTTGAATCCAAATTCTCAGGTGGTGTCTCTCAGCTGCCCAGCAGCACAGTTACTACAGCACGAACGTTTGGCCTCTGCTCCCACAGCAGAAGAGCAAGGATTGAAAGCTGGTGCTGGACCTGTTCAGCACACAATCCCCTTTACATTGGTGCCTCCATCGTTGCTTTCACTGCTCACTTTCATACAGGAAAAGCATTTGAATGGAATCAGTCCAGAGGCTGCTCTCTGCTGCGCAGCAACACAGTCAGCACAGAATGAACAGTGGCATCTGCTCACACGGCAGAAGGACCAGCAGGGAAAGCTAGTGCTCTGCTTCTTCAGCACACAAGCAGCTTTGCAAAGGGGTCACCATCATTGCAGTCTCTCCTCGGCTTCATACCTAAAAGTCCATTTGAATCCAAATTCTCAGGTGGTGTCTCTCAGCTGCCCAGCAGCACAGTTAGTACAGCACGAACGTTTGGCCTCTGCTCCCACAGCAGAAGAGCCAGGATTGAAAGCTGGTGCTGGACCTGTTCAGCACACAATCACCTTTACATTGGTGCCTCCATCGTTGCTTTCACTGCTCACATTCATACAGGAAAAGCATTTGAATGGAATCAGTCCAGAGGCTGCTCTCTGCTGCGCAGCAACACAGTCAGCACAGAATGAACAGTTGCATCTGCTCACACGGCAGAAGGAGCAGCAGGGAAAGCTAGTGCTCTGCTTCTTCAGCACACAAGCAGCTTTGCAACGGGGTCACCATCATTGCAGTCTCTCCTCGGTTTCATACCTAAAAGTCCATTTGAATCCAAATTCTCAGGTGGTGTCTCTCAGCTGCCCAGCAGCACAGCGAGTACAGCACGAACGTTTGGCCTCTGCTCCCACAGCAGAAGAGCCAGGATTGAAAGCTGGTGCTGGACCTGTTCAGCACACAATCCCCTTTACATTGGTGCCTCCATCGTTGCTTTCACTGCTACCACTCATACAGGAAAAGCATTTGAATGGAATCAGCCCTGAGCCTGCTCCCTGCTGGCAGCAACACAGCACAGAATGAACAGTGGCATCTGCTCACACGGCAGAAGGACCAGCAGGGAAAGCTAGTGCTGTGTCTCTTCAGCACACAAGCAGCTTTGCAACGGGGTCACCATCATTGCAGTCTCTCCTCGGTTTCATACCTAAAAGTCCATTTGAATCCAAATTCTCAGGTGGTGTCTCTCAGCTGCCCAGCAGCACAGTTAGTACAGCACGAACGTTTGGCCTCTGCTCCCACAGCAGAAGAGCCAGGATTGAAAGCTGGTGCTCGACCTGTTCAGCACACAATCACCTTTACATTGGTGCCTCCATCGTTGCTTTCACTGCTCACATTCATACAGGAAAAGCATTTGAATGGAATCAGTCCAGAGGCTGCTCTCTGCTGCGCAGCAACACAGCACAGAATGAACAGTGGCATCTGCTCACACGGCAGAAGGAGCAGCAGGGAAAGCTAGTGCTCTGCTTCTTCAGCACACAAGCAGCTTTGCAACGGGGTCACCATCATTGCAGTCTCTCCTCGGCTTCATACCTAAAAGTCCATTTGAATCCGAATTCTCAGGTGGTGTCGCTCAGCTGCCCAGCAGCACAGTGAGTACAGCACGAACGTTTGGCCTCTGCTCCCACAGCAGAAGAGCCAGGATTGAAAGCTGGTGCTGGACCTGTTCAGCACACAATCTCCTTTACATTGGTGCCTCCATCGTTGCTTTCACTGCTAACACTCATACAGGAAAAGCATTTGAATAGAATCCGTCCAGAGCCTGCTCCCTGCTGGCAGCAACACAGCACAGAATGAACAGTGGCATCTGCTCACACGGCAGAAGGAGCAGCAGGGAAAGCTAGTGCTCTGCTTCTTCAGCACACAAGCAGCTTTGCAACGGGGTCACCATCATTGCAGTCTCTCCTCGGTTTCATACCTAAAAGTCCATTTGAATCCAAATTCTCAGGTGGTGTCTCTCAGCTGCCCAGCAGCACAGTTAGTACAGCACGAACGTTTGGCCTCTGCTCCCACAGCAGAAGAGCCAGGATTGAAAGCTGGTGCTGGACCTGTTCAGCACACAATCACTTTTACATTGGTGCATTCATCGTTGCTTTCACTGCTAACACTCATACAGGAAAAGCATTTGAATGGAATCAGTCCAGAGGCTGCTCTCTGCTGCGCAGCAACACAGTCAGCACAGAATGAACAGTGGCATCTGCTCACACGGCAGAAGGAGCAGCAGGGAAAGCTAGTGCTCTGCTTCTTCAGCACACAAGCAGCTTTGCAACGGGGTCACCATCATTGCAGTCTCTCCTCGGCTTCATACCTAAAAGTCCATTTGAATCCGAATTCTCAGGTGGTGTCGCTCAGCTGCCCAGCAGCACAGTGAGTACAGCACGAACGTTTGGCCTCTGCTCCCACAGCAGAAGAGCCAGGATTGAAAGCTGGTGCTGGACCTGTTCAGCACACAATCTCCTTTACATTGGTGCCTCCATCGTTGCTTTCACTGCTAACACTCATACAGGAAAAGCATTTGAATAGAATCCGTCCAGAGCCTGCTCCCTGCTGGCAGCAACACAGCACAGAATGAACAGGGGCATCTGCTCACACGGCAGAAGGACCAGCAGGGAAAGCTAGTGCTGTGTCTCTTCAGCAGACAAGAAGCTTTGCAACGGGGTCACCATCATTGCAGTCTCTCCTCGGTTTCATACCTAAAAGTCCATTTGAATCCAAATTCTCAGGTGGTGTCTCTCAGCTGCCCAGCAGCACAGTTAGTACAGCACGAACGTTTGGCCTCTGCTCCCACAGCAGAAGAGCAAGGATTGAAAGCTGGTGCTGGACCTGTTCAGCACACAATCCCCTTTACATTGGTGCCTCCATCGTTGCTTTCACTGCTCACTTTCATACAGGAAAAGCATTTGAATGGAATCAGTCCAGAGGCTGCTCTCTGCTGCGCAGCAACACAGTCAGCACAGAATGAACAGTGGCATCTGCTCACACGGCAGAAGGAGCAGCAGGGAAAGCTAGTGCTCTGCTTCTTCAGCACACAAGCAGCTTTGCAACGGGGTCACCATCATTGCAGTCTCTCCTCGGCTTCATACCTAAAAGTCCATTTGAATCCGAATTCTCAGGTGGTGTCGCTCAGCTGCCCAGCAGCACAGTGAGTACAGCACGAACGTTTGGCCTCTGCTCCCACAGCAGAAGAGCAACGATTGAAAGCTGGTGCTGGACCTGTTCAGCACACAATCCCCTTTACATTGGTGCCTCCATCGTTGCTTTCACTGCTAACACTCATACAGGAAAAGCATTTGAATGGAATCAGCCCAGAGCCTGCTCCCTGCTGGCAGCAACACAGCACAGAATGAACAGTGGCATCTGCTCACACGGCAGAAGGACCAGCAGGGAAAGCTAGTGCTGTGTCTCTTCAGCACACAAGCAGCTTTGCAACGGGGTCACCATCATTGCAGTCTCTCCTCGGTTTCATACCTAAAAGTCCATTTGAATCCAAATTCTCAGGTGGTGTCTCTCAGCTGCCCAGCAGCACAGTTAGTACAGCACGAACGTTTGGCCTCTGCTCCCACAGCAGAAGAGCCAGGATTGAAAGCTGGTGCTGGACCTGTTCAGCACACAATCACCTTTACATTGGTGCCTCCATCGTTGCTTTCACTGCTCACATTCATACAGGAAAAGCATTTGAATGGAATCAGTCCAGAGGCTGCTCTCTGCTGCGCAGCAACACAGCACAGAATGAACAGTGGCATCTGCTCACACGGCAGAAGGAGCAGCAGGGAAAGCTAGTGCTCTGCTTCTTCAGCACACAAGCAGCTTTGCAACGGGGTCACCATCATTGCAGTCTCTCCTCGGTTTCCTACCTAAAAGTCCATTTGAATCCAAATTCTCAGGTGGTGTCTCTCAGCTGCCCAGCAGCACAGTGAGTACAGCACGAACGTTTGGCCTCTGCTCCCATAGCAGAAGAGCCAGGATTGAAAGCTGGTGCTGGACCTGTTCAGCACACAATCCCTTTTACATTGGTGCATTCATCGTTGCTTTCACTGCTCACTTTCATACAGGAAAAGCATTTGAATGGAATCAGTCCAGAGGCTGCTCTCTGCTGCGCAGCAACACAGTCAGCACAGAATGAACAGTGGCATCTGCTCACAAGGCAGAAGTACCAGCAGGGAAAGCTAGTGCTCTGCTTCTTCAGCACACAAGCAGCTTTGCAACGGGGTCACCATCATTGCAGTCTCTCCTCGGGTTCATACCTAAAAGTCCATTTGAATCCAAATTCTCAGGTGGTGTCTCTCAGCTGCCCAGCAGCACAGTGAGTACAGCACGAACGTTTGGCCTCTGCTCCCACAGCAGAAGAGCCAGGATTGAAAGCTGGTGCTGGACCTGTTCAGCACACAATCCCCTTTACATTGGTGCCTCCATCGTTGCTTTCACTGCTCACTTTCATACAGGAAAAGCATTTGAATGGAATCAGTCCAGAGCCTGCTCTCTGCTGCGCAGGAACACAGTCAGCACAGAATGAACAGTGGCATCTGCTCACACGGCAGAAGGAGCAGCAGGGAAAGCTACTGCTCTGCTTCTTCAGCACACAAGCAGCTTTGCAAAGGGGTCACCATCATTGCAGTCTCTCCTCGGGTTCATACCTAAAAGTCCATTTGAATCCAAATTCTCAGGTGGTGTCTCTCAGCTGCCCAGCAGCACAGTTAGTACAGCACGAACGTTTGGCCTCTGCTCCCACAGCAGAAGAGCCAGGATTGAAAGTTGGTGCTGGACCTGTTCAGCACACAATCCCTTTTACATTGGTGCATTCATCGTTGCTTTCACTGCTCACTTTCATACAGGAAAAGCATTTGAATGGAATCAGTCCAGAGGCTGCTCTCTGCTGCGCAGCAACACAGTCAGCACAGAATGAACAGTGGCATCTGCTCACACGGCAGAAGGAGCAGCAGGGAAAGCTAGTGCTCTGCTTCTTCAGCACACAAGCAGCTTTGCAACGGGATCACCATCATTGCAGTCTCTCCTCGGTTTCATACCTAAAAGTCCATTTGAATCCGAATTCTCAGGTGGTGTCGCTCAGCTGCCCAGCAGCACAGTGAGTACAGCACGAACGTTTGGCATCTGCTCCCACAGCAGAAGAGCAAGGATTGAAAGCTGGTGCTGGACCTGTTCAGCACACAATCCCCTTTACATTGGTGCCTCCATCGTTGCTTTCACTGCTAACACTCGTACAGGAAAAGCAGTTGAATAGAATCAGAGTAGAGCCTGCTCCCTGCTGGCAGCAACACAGCACAGAATGAACAGGGGCATCTGCTCACACGGCAGAAGGACCCGCAGGGAAAGCTAGTGCTGTGTCTCTTCAGCACACAAGAAGCTTTGCAACGGGGTCACCATCATTGCAGTCTCTCCTCGGTTTCCTACCTAAAAGTCCATTTGAATCCAAATTCTCAGGTGGTGTCTCTCAGCTGCCCAGCAGCACAGTTAGTACAGCACGAACGTTTGGCCTCTGCTCCCACAGCAGAAGAGCCAGGATTGAAAGCTGGTGCTGGACCTGTTCAGCACACAATCCCCTTTACATTGGTGCCTCCATCGTTGCTTTCACTGCTCACATTCATACAGGAAAAGCATTTGAATGGAATCAGTCCAGAGGCTGCTCTCTGCCGCGCAGCAACACAGTCAGCACAGAATGAACAGTGGCATCTGCTCACACGGCAGAAGGAGCAGCAGGGAATGCTAGTGCTCTGCTTCTTCAGCACACAAGCAGCTTTGCAACGGGGTCACCATCATTGCAGTCTCTCCTCGGCTTCATACCTAAAAGTCCATTTGAATCCGAATTCTCAGGTGGTGTCTCTCAGCTGCCCAGCAGCTCAGTTAGTACAGCACGAACGTTTGGCCTCTGCTCCCACAGCAGAAGAGCCAGGATTGAAAGCTGGTGCTGGACCTGTTCAGCACACAATCCCTTTTACATTGGTGCCTCCATCGTTGCTTTCACTGCTAACACTCATACAGGAAAAGCATTTGAATAGAATCCGTCCAGAGCCTGCTCCCTGCTGGCAGCAACACAGCACAGAATGAACAGTGGCATCTGCTCACACGGCAGAAGGAGCAGCAGGGAATGCTAGTGCTCTGCTTCTTCAGCACACAAGCAGCTTTGCAACGGGGTCACCATCATTGCAGTCTCTCCTCGGTTTCATACCTAAAAGTCCATTTGAATCCAAATTCTCAGGTAGTCTCTCTCAGCTGCCCAGCAGCACAGTTAGTACAGCACGAACGTTTGGCCTCTGCTCCCACAGCAGAAGAGCCAGGATTGAAAGCTGGGGCTGGACCTGTTCAGCACACAATCCCTTTACATTGGTGCATTCATCGTTGCTTTCACTGCTCACTTTCATACAGGAAAAGCATTTGAATGGAATCAGTCCAGAGGCTGCTCTCTGCTGCGCAGCAACACAGTCAGCACAGAATGAACAGTGGCATCTGCTCACACGGCAGAAGGAGCAGCAGAGAAAGCTAGTGCTCTGCTTCTTCAGCACACAAGCAGCTTTGCAACGGGGTCACCATCATTGCAGTCTCTCCTCGGTTTCCTACCTAAAAGTCCATTTGAATCCAAATTCTCAGGTGGTGTCTCTCAGCTGCCCAGCAGCACAGTTAGTACAGCACGAACGTTTGGCCTCTGCTCCCACAGCAGAAGAGCCAGGATTGAAAGCTGGTGCTGGACCTGTTCAGCACACAATCCCTTTTACATTGGTGCATCCATCGTTGCTTTCACTGCTCACTTTCATACAGGAAAACCATTTGAATGGAATCAGTCCAGAGCCTGCTCTCTGCTGCGCAGGAACACAGTCAGCACAGAATGAACAGTGGCATCTGCTCACACGGCAGAAGGAGCAGCAGGGAAAGCTAGTGCTCTGCTTCTTCAGCACACAAGCAGCTTTGCAACGGGGTCACCATCATTGCAGTCTCTCCTCGGTTTCATACCTAAAAGTCCATTTGAATCCAAATTCTCAAGCGGTCTCAGCTGCCCAGCAGCACAGTGAGTACAGCACGAACGTTTGGCATCTGCTCCCACAGCAGAAGAGCAAGGATTGAAAGCTGGTGCTGGACCTGTTCAGCACACAATCCCCTTTACATTGGTGCATCCATCGTTGCTTTCACTGCTAACACTCGTACAGGAAAAGCATTTGAATAGAATCAGTCCAGAGACTGCTCCTGCTGGCAGCAACACAGCACAGAATGAACAGGGGCATCTGCTCACACGGCAGAAGGACCAGCAGGGAAAGCTAGTGCTGTGTCTCTTCAGCACACAAGGCAGCTTTGCAACGGGGTCACCATCATTGCAGTCTCTCCTCGGTTTCCTACCTAAAAGTCCATTTGAATCCAAATTCTCAGGTGGTGTCTCTCAGCTGCCCAGCAGCACAGTTAGTACAGCACGAACGTTTGGCCTCTGCTCCCACAGCAGAAGAGCCAGGATTGAAAGCTGGTGCTGGACCTGTTCAGCACACAATCCCCTTTACATTGGTGCCTCCATCGTTGCTTTCACTGCTCACTTTCATACAGGAAAACCATTTGAATGGAATCAGTCCAGAGCCTGCTCTCTGCTGCGCAGGAACACAGTCAGCACAGAATGAACAGTGGCATCTGCTCACACGGCAGAAGGAGCAGCAGGGAAAGCTAGTGCTCTGCTTCTTCAGCACACAAGCAGCTTTGCAACGGGGTCACCATCATTGCAGTCTCTCCTCGGTTTCATACCTAAAAGTCCATTTGAATCCAAATTCTCAAGCGGTCTCAGCTGCCCAGCAGCACAGTGAGTACAGCACGAATGTTTGGCATCTGCTCCCACAGCAGAACAGCAAGGATTGAAAGCTGGTGCTGGACCTGTTCAGCACACAATCCCCTTTACATTGGTGCATCCATCGTTGCTTTCACTGCTAACACTCGTACAGGAAAAGCAGTTGAATAGAATCAGTCCAGAGCCTGCTCCCTGCTGGCAGCAACACAGCACAGAATGAACAGGGGCATCTGCTCACACGGCAGAAGGACCCGCAGGGAAAGCTAGTGCTGTGTCTCTTCAGCACACAAGAAGCTTTGCAACGGGGTCACCATCATTGCAGTCTCTCCTCGGTTTCCTACCTAAAAGTCCATTTGAATCCAAATTCTCAGGTGGTGTCTCTCAGCTGCCCAGCAGCACAGTTAGTACAGCACGAACGTTTGGCCTCTGCTCCCACAGCAGAAGAGCCAGGATTGAAAGCTGGTGCTGGACCTGTTCAGCACACAATCCCTTTTACATTGGTGCATCCATCGTTGCTTTCACTGCTCACTTTCATACAGGAAAACCATTTGAATGGAATCAGTCCAGAGCCTGCTCTCTGCTGCGCAGCAACACAGTCAGCACAGAATGAACAGTGGCATCTGCTCACACGGCAGAAGGAGCAGCAGGGAAAGCTAGTGCTCTGCTTCTTCAGCACACAAGCAGCTTTGCAACGGGGTCACCATCATTGCAGTCTCTCCTCGGTTTCATACCTAAAAGTCCATTTGAATCCAAATTCTCAAGCGGTCTCAGCTGCCCAGCAGCACAGTGAGTACAGCACGAACGTTTGGCATCTGCTCCCACAGCAGAAGAGCAAGGATTGAAAGCTGGTGCTGGACCTGTTCAGCACACAATCCCCTTTACATTGGTGCCTCCATCGTTGCTTTCACTGCTAACACTCGTACAGGAAAAGCAGTTGAATAGAATCAGAGTAGAGCCTGCTCCCTGCTGGCAGCAACACAGCACAGAATGAACAGGGGCATCTGCTCACACGGCAGAAGGACCCGCAGGGAAAGCTAGTGCTGTGTCTCTTCAGCACACAAGAAGCTTTGCAACGGGGTCACCATCATTGCAGTCTCTCCTCGGTTTCCTACCTAAAAGTCCATTTGAATCCAAATTCTCAGGTGGTGTCTCTCAGCTGCCCAGCAGCACAGTTAGTACAGCACGAACGTTTGGCCTCTGCTCCCACAGCAGAAGAGCCAGGATTGAAAGCTGGTGCTGGACCTGTTCAGCACACAATCCCCTTTACATTGGTGCCTCCATCGTTGCTTTCACTGCTCACATTCATACAGGAAAAGCATTTGAATGGAATCAGTCCAGAGCCTGCTCTCTGCTGCGCAGGAACACAGTCAGCACAGAATGAACAGTGGCATCTGCTCACACGGAGAAGGAGCAGCAGGGAAAGCTAGTGCTCTGCTTCTTCAGCACACAAGCAGCTTTGCAACGGGGTCACCATCATTGCAGTCTCTCCTCGGTTTCATACCTAAAAGTCCATTTGAATCCAAATTCTCAAGCGGTCTCAGCTGCCCAGCAGCACAGTGAGTACAGCACGAACGTTTGGCATCTGCTCCCACAGCAGAAGAGCAAGGATTGAAAGCTGGTGCTGGACCTGTTCAGCACACAATCCCCTTTACATTGGTGCCTCCATCGTTGCTTTCACTGCTAACACTCGTACAGGAAAAGCAGTTGAATAGAATCAGAGTAGAGCCTGCTCCCTGCTGGCAGCAACACAGCACAGAATGAACAGGGGCATCTGCTCACACGGCAGAAGGACCCGCAGGGAAAGCTAGTGCTGTGTCTCTTCAGCACACAAGAAGCTTTGCAACGTGGTCACCATCATTGCAGTCTCTCCTCAGTTTCATACCTAAAAGTCCATTTGAATCCAAATTCTCAGGTGGTGTCTCTCAGCTGCCCAGCAGCACAGTTACAACAGCACGAACGTTTGGCCTCTGCTCCCACAGCAGAAGAGCCAGGATTGAAAGCTGGTGCTGGACCTGTTCAGCACACAATCCCCTTTACATTGGTGCCTCCATCGTTGCTTTCACTGCTCACATTCATACAGGAAAAGCATTTGAATGGAATCAGTCCCGAGGCTGCTCTCTGCTGCGCAGCAACACAGTCAGCACAGAATGAACAGTGGCATCTGCTCACACGGCAGAAGGAGCAGCAGGGAAAGCTAGTGCTCTGCTTCTTCAGCACACAAGCAGCTTTGCAACGGGGTCACCATCATTGCAGTCTCTCCTCGGCTTCATACCTAAAAGTCCATTTGAATCCGAATTCTCAGGTGGTGTCTCTCAGCTGCCCAGCAGCACAGTTAGTACAGCACGAACGTTTGGCCTCTGCTCCCACAGCAGAAGAGCCAGGATTGAAAGCTGGTGCTGGACCTGTTCAGCACACAATCCCTTTTACATTGGTGCCTCCATCGTTGCTTTCACTGCTAACACTCATACAGGAAAAGCATTTGAATAGAATCCGTCCAGAGCCTGCTCCCTGCTGGCAGCAACACAGCACAGAATGAACAGTGGCATCTGCTCACACGGCAGAAGGAGCAGCAGGGAATGCTAGTGCTCTGCTTCTTCAGCACACAAGCAGCTTTGCAACGGGGTCACCATCATTGCAGTCTCTCCTCGGTTTCATACCTAAAAGTCCATTTGAATCCAAATTCTCAGGTAGTCTCTCTCAGCTGCCCAGCAGCACAGTTAGTACAGCACGAACGTTTGGCCTCTGCTCCCACAGCAGAAGAGCCAGGATTGAAAGCTGGGGCTGGACCTGTTCAGCACACAATCCCTTTACATTGGTGCATTCATCGTTGCTTTCACTGCTCACTTTCATACAGGAAAAGCATTTGAATGGAATCAGTCCAGAGGCTGCTCTCTGCTGCGCAGCAACACAGTCAGCACAGAATGAACAGTGGCATCTGCTCACACGGCAGAAGGAGCAGCAGGGAAAGCTAGTGCTCTGCTTCTTCAGCACACAAGAAGCTTTGCAACGGGGTCACCATCATTGCAGTCTCTCCTCGGTTTCCTACCTAAAAGTCCATTTCAATCCAAATTCTCAGGTGGTGTCTCTCAGCTGCCCAGCAGCACAGTGAGTACAGCACGAACGTTTGGCCTCTGCTCCCACAGCAGAAGAGCCAGGATTGAAAGCTGGTGCTGGACCTGTTCAGCACACAATCCCCTTTACATTGGTGCCTCCATCGTTGCTTTCACTGCTCACTTTCATACAGGAAAAGCATTTGAATAGAATCCGTCCAGAGCCTGCTCCCTGCTGGCAGCAACACAGCACAGAATGAACAGGGACATCTGCTCACACGGCAGAAGGACCCGCAGGGAAAGCTAGTGCTGTGTCTCTTCAGCACACAAGAAGCTTTGCAACGGGGTCACCATCATTGCAGTCTCTCCTCGGTTTCATACCTAAAAGTCCATTTGAATCCAAATTCTCAGGTGGTGTCTCTCAGCTGCCCAGCAGCACAGTTAGTACAGCACGAACGTTTGGCCTCTGCTCCCACAGCAGAAGAGCCAGGATTGAAAGCTGGTGCTGGACCTGTTCAGCACACAATCCCCTTTACACTGGTGCCTCCATCGTTGCTTTCACTGCTCACTTTCATACAGGAAAAGCATTTGAATGGAATCAGTCCAGAGCCTGCTCTCTGCTGTGCAGGAACATAGCACAGAATGTACAGGGGCATCTGCTCACACGGCAGAAGGACCAGCAGGGAAAGCTAGTGCTCTGCTTCTTCAGCACACAAGCAGCTTTGCAACGGGGTCACCATCATTGCAGTCTCTCCTCGGCTTCATACCTAAAAGTCCATTTGAATCCGAATTCTCAGGTGGTGTCGCTCAGCTGCCCAGCAGCACAGTGAGTACAGCACGAACGTTTGGCCTCTGCTCCCACAGCAGAAGAGCCAGGATTGAAAGCTGGTGCTGGACCTGTTAAGCACACAATCACCTTTACATTGGTGCCTCCATCGTTGCTTTCACTGCTAACACTCATACAGGAAAAGCATTTGAATGGAATCAGTCCAGGGCCTGCTCTCTGCTGCGCAGGAACACAGTCAGCACAGTATGAACAGTGGCATCTGCTCACACGGCAGAAGGACCAGCAGGGAAAGCTAGTGCTCTGCTTCTTCAGCACACAAGCAGCTTTGCAACGGGGTCACTATCATTGCAGTCTCTCCTCGGTTTCCTACCTAAAAGTCCATTTGAATCCAAATTCTCAGGTGGTGTCTCTCAGCTCCCCAGCAGCACAGTGAGTACAGCACGAACGTTTGGCCTCTGCTCCCACAGCAGAAGAGCCAGGATTGAAAGCTGGTGCTGGACCTGTTCAGCACACAATCCCCTTTACATTGGTGCCTCCATCGTTGCTTTCACTGCTCACTTTCATACAGGAAAAGCATTTGAATGGAATCAGTCCAGAGCCTGCTCTCTGCTGCGCAGGAACACAGTCAGCACAGAATGGACAGTGGCATCTGCTCACACGGCAGAAGGACCAGCAGGGAAAGCTAGTGGTCTAAGTCTTCAGCACACAAGCAGCTTTGCAACGGGGTCACCATCATTGCAGTCTCTCCTCGGTTTCATACCTAAAAGTCCATTTGAATCCAAAATCTCAGGTGGTCTCTCTCAGCTGCCCAGCAGCACAGTGAGTACAGCACGAACGTTTGGCCTCTGCTCCCACAGCAGAAGAGCCAGGATTGAAAGCTGGTGCTGGACCTGTTCAGCACACAATCCCTTTTACATTGGTGCATTCATCGTTGCTTTCACTGCTCACTTTCATACAGGAAAAGCATTTGAATGGAATCAGTCCAGAGGCTGCTCCCTGCTGCGCAGCAACACAGTCAGCACAGAATGAACAGTGGCATCTGCTCACACGGCAGAAGGAGCAGCAGGGAAAGCTAGTGCTCTGCTTCTTCAGCACACAAGCAGCTTTGCAACGGGGTCACCATCATTGCAGTCTCTCCTCGGTTTCATACCTAAAAGTCCATTTGAATCCAAATTCTCAGGTGGTGTCTCTCAGCTGCCCAGCAGCACAGTTAGTACAGCATGAACGTTTGGCCTCTGCTCCCACAGCAGAAGAGCCAGGATTGAAAGCTGGTGCTGGACCTGTTCAGCACACAATCCCCTTTACATTGGTGCCTCCATCGTTGCTTTCACTGCTCACTTTCATACAGGAAAAGCATTTGAATGGAATCAGTCCAGAGCCTGCTCTCTGCTGCGCAGGAACACAGTCAGCACAGAATGGACAGTGGCATCTGCTCACACGGCAGAAGGACCAGCAGGGAAAGCTAGTGGTCTAAGTCTTCAGCACACAAGCAGCTTTGCAACGGGGTCACCATCATTGCAGTCTCTCCTCGGTTTCATACCTAAAAGTCCATTTGAATCCAAATTCTCAGGTGGTGTCTCTCAGCTGCCCAGCAGCACAGTGAGTACAGCACGAACGTTTGGCCTCTGCTCCCACAGCAGAAGAGCCAGGATTGAAAGCTGGTGCTGGACCTGTTCAGCACACAATCCCTTTTACATTGGTGCATTCATCGTTGCTTTCACTGCTCACTTTCATACAGGAAAAGCATTTGAATGGAATCAGTCCAGAGGCTGCTCTCTGCTGCGCAGCAACACAGTCAGCACAGAATGAACAGTGGCATCTGCTCACACGGCAGAAGGAGCAGCAGGGAAAGCTAGTGCTCTGCTTCTTCAGCACACAAGCAGCTTTGCAACGGGGTCACCATCATTGCAGTCTCTCCTCGGTTTCATACCTAAAAGTCCATTTGAATCCAAATTCTCAAGCGGTCTCAGCTGCCCAGCAGCACAGTGAGTACAGCACGAACGTTTGGCATCTGCTCCCACAGCAGAAGAGCCAGGATTGAAAGCTGGTGCTGGACCTGTTCAGCACACAATCCCCTTTACATTGGTGCCTCCATCGTTGCTTTCACTGCTAACACTCGTACAGGAAAAGCATTTGAATAGAATCAGTCCAGAGCCTGCTCCCTGCTGGCAGCAACACAGCACAGAATGAACAGGGGCATCTGCTCACACGGCAGAAGGACCAGCAGGGAAAGCTAGTGCTGTGTCTCTTCAGCACACAAGAAGCTTTGCAACGGGGTCACCATCATTGCAGTCTCTCCTCGGTTTCCTACCTAAAAGTCCATTTGAATCCAAATTCTCAGGTGGTGTCTCTCAGCTGCCCAGCAGCACAGTTAGTACAGCACGAACGTTTGGCCTCTGCTCCCACAGCAGAAGAGCCAGGATTGAAAGCTGGTGCTGGACCTGTTCAGCACACAATCCCCTTTACATTGGTGCCTCCATCGTTGCTTTCACTGCTAACACTCATACAGGAAAAGCATTTGAATAGAATCCGTCCAGAGCCTGCTCCCTGCTGGCAGCAACACAGCACAGAATGAACAGTGGCATCTGCTCACACGGCAGAAGGAGCAGCAGGGAAAGCTAGTGCTCTGCTTCTTCAGCATACAAGCAGCTTTGCAAAGGGGTCACCATCATTGCAGCCTCTCCTCGGTTTCATACCTAAAAGTCCATTTGAATCCAAATTCTCAGGTGGTGTCTCTCAGCTGCCCAGCAGCACAGTTAGTACAGCACGAACGTTTGGCCTCTGCTCCCACAGCAGAAGAGCCAGGATTGAAAGCTGGTGCTGGACCTGTTCAGCACACAATCCCTTTTACATTGGTGCATTCATCGTTGCTTTCACTGCTCACTTTCATACAGGAAAAGCATTTGAATGGAATCAGTCCAGAGGCTGCTCTCTGCTGCGCAGCAACACAGTCAGCACAGAATGAACAGTGGCATCTGCTCACACGGCAGAAGGAGCAGCAGGGAAAGCTAGTGCTCTGCTTCTTCAGCACACAAGCAGCTTTGCAACGGGGTCACCATCATTGCAGTCTCTCCTCGGTTTCATACCTAAAAGTCCATTTGAATCCAAATTCTCAGGTGGTGTCTCTCAGCTGCCCAGCAGCACAGTTAGTACAGCACGAACGTTTGGCCTCTGCTCCCACAGCAGAAGAGCCAGGATTGAAAGCTGGTGCTGGACCTGTTCAGCACACAATCCCCTTTACATTGGTGCCTCCATCGTTGCTTTCACTGCTCACTTTCATACAGGAAAAGCATTTGAATGGAATCAGTCCAGAGGCTGCTCTCTGCTGCGCAGGAACACAGTCAGCACAGAATGAACAGTGGCATCTGCTCACACGGCAGAAGGACCAGCAGGGAAAGCTCGGGCTGTGTCTCTTCAGCACACAAGCAGCTTTGCAACGGGGTCACCATCATTGCAGTCTCTCCTCGGCTTCATACCTAAAAGTCCATTTGAATCCGAATTCTCAGGTGGTGTCGCTCAGCTGCCCAGCAGCGCAGTGAGTACAGCACGAACGTTTGGCCTCTGCTCCCACAGCAGAAGAGCCAGGATTGAAAGCTGGTGCTGGACCTGTTCAGCACACAATCCCCTTTACATTGGTGCCTCCATCGTTGCTTTCACTGCTAACACTCATACAGGAAAAGCATTTGAATAGAATCCGTCCAGAGCCTGCTCCCTGCTGGCAGCAACACAGCACAGAATGAACAGTGGCATCTGCTCACACGGCAGAAGGAGCAGCAGGGAAAGCTAGTGCTCTGCTTCTTCAGCACACAAGCAGCTTTGCAAATGGGTCACCATCATTGCAGTCACTCCTCGGGTTCATACCTAAAAGTCCATTTGAATCCAAATTCTCAGGTGGTGTCTCTCAGCTGCCCAGCAGCACAGTAAGTACAGCACGAACGTTTGGCCTCTGCTCCCACAGCAGAAGAGCCAGGATTGAAAGCTGGTGCTGGACCTGTTCAGCACACAATCCCCTTTACATTGGTGCCTCCATCGTTGCTTTCACTGCTAACACTCATACAGGAAAAGCATTTGAATAGAATCAGCCCTGAGCTTGCTCCCTGCTGGCAGCAACACAGCACAGAATGAACAGTGGCATCTGCTCACAGGGCAGAAGGACCAGCAGGGAAAGCTAGTGCTGTGTCTCTTCAGCACACAAGCAGCTTTGCAACGGGGTCACCATCATTGCAGTCTCTCCTCGGTTTCATACCTAAAAGTCCATTTGAATCCAAATTCTCAGGTGGTGTCTCTCAGCTGCCCAGCAGCACAGTTAGTACAGCACGAACGTTTGGCCTCTGCTCCCACAGCAGAAGAGCCAGGATTGAAAGCTGGTGCTGGACCTGTTCAGCACACAATCACCTTTACATTGGTGCCTCCATCGTTGCTTTCACTGCTCACATTCATACAGGAAAAGCATTTGAATGGAATCAGTCCAGAGGCTGCTCTCTGCTGCGCAGCAACACAGTCAGCACAGAATGAACAGTGGCATCTGCTCACACGGCAGAAGGAGCAGCAGGGAAAGCTAGTGCTCTGCTTCTTCAGCACACAAGCAGCTTTGCAACGGGGTCACCATCATTGCAGTCTCTCCTCGGCTTCATACCTAAAAGTCCATTTGAATCCGAATTCTCAGGTGGTGTCGCTCAGCTGCCCAGCAGCACAGTGAGTACAGAACGAACGTTTGGCCTCTGCTCCCACAGCAGAAGAGCCAGGATTGAAAGCTGGTGCTGGACCTGTTCAGCACACAATCCCCTTTACATTGGTGCCTCCATCGTTGGTTTCACTGCTCACTTTCATACAGGAAAAGCATTTGAATGGAATCAGTCCAGAGCCTGCTCTCTGCTGCGCAGCAACACAGTCAGCACAGAATGAACAGTGGCATCTGCTCACACGGCAGAAGGAGCAGCAGGGAAAGCTAGTGCTCTGCTTCTTCAGCACACAAGCAGCTTTGCAACGGGGTCACCATCATTGCAGTCTCTCCTCGGTTTCATACCTAAAAGTCCATTTGAATCCAAATTCTCAGGTGGTGTCTCTCAGCTGCCCAGCAGCACAGTTAGTACAGCACGAACGTTTGGCCTCTGCTCCCACAGCAGAAGAGCCAGGATTGAAAGCTGGTGCTGGACCTGTTCAGCACACAATCCCTTTTACATTGGTGCATTCATCGTTGCTTTCACTGCTCACTTTCATACAGGAAAAGCATTTGAATGGAATCAGTCCAGAGGCTCCTCTCTGCTGCGCAGCAACACAGTCAGCACAGAATGAACAGTGGCATCTGCTCACACGGCAGAAGGAGCAGCAGGGAAAGCTAGTGCTCTGCTTCTTCAGCACACAAGCAGCTTTGCAACGGGGTCACCATCATTGCAGTCTCTCCTCGGTTTCATACCTAAAAGTCCATTTGAATCCAAATTCTCAAGCGGTCTCAGCTGCCCAGCAGCACAGTGAGTACAACACGAACGTTTGGCATCTGCTCCCACAGCAGAAGAGCAAGGATTGAAAGCTGGTGCTGGACCTGTTCAGCACACAATCCCCTTTTCATTGGTGCATCCACCGTTCCTTTTACTGCTAACACTCGTACAGGAAAAGCATTTGAATAGAATCAGTCCAGAGCCTGCTCCCTGCTGGCAGCAACACAGCACAGAATGAACAGGGGCATCTGCTCACACGGCAGAAGGACCAGCAGGGAAAGCTAGTGCTGTGTCTCTTCAGCACACAGGAAGCCTTGCAACGGGGTCACCATCATTGCAGTCTCTCCTCGGTTTCATACCTAAAAGTCCATTTGAATACAAATTCTCAGGTGGTGTCTCTCAGCTGCCCAGCAGCACAGTTAGTACAGCACGAACGTTTGGCCTCTGCTCCCACAGCAGAAGAGCCAGGATTGAAAGCTGGTGCTGGACCTGTTCAGCGCACAATCACCTTTACATTGGTGCCTCCATCGTTGCTTTCACTGCTCACATTCATACAGGAAAAGCATTTGAATGGAATCAGTCCAGAGCCTGCTCTCTGCTGTGCAGGAACACAGTCAGCACAGAATGAACAGTGGCATCTGCTCAAACGGCAGAAGGAGCAGCAGGGAAAGCTAGTGCTCTGCTTCTTCAGCACACAAGCAGCTTTGCAACGGGGTCACCATCATTGCAGTCTCTCCTCGGTTTCATACCTAAAAGTCCATTTGAATACAAATTCTCAGGGGGTCTCAGCTGCCCAGCAGCACAGTGAGTACAGCACGAACGTTTGGCATCTGCTCCCACAGCAGAAGAGCCAGGATTGAAAGCTGGTGCTGGACCTGTTCAGCACACAATCACCTTTACATTTGTGCCTCCATCGTTGCTTTCACTGCTCACTTTCATACAGGAAAAGCATTTGAATGGAATCAGTCCAGAGGCTGCTCTCTGCTGCGCAGCAACACAGTCAGCACAGAATGAACAGTGGCATCTGCTCACACGGCAGAAGGAGCAGCAGGGAAAGCTAGTGCTCTGCTTCTTCAGCACACAAGCAGCTTTGCAACGGGGTCACCATCATTGCAGTCTCTCCTCGGTTTCATACCTAAAAGTCCATTTGAATCCAAATTCTCAGGTGGTGTCTCTCAGCTGCCCAGCAGCACAGTTACTACAGCACGAACGTTTGGCCTCTGCTCCCACAGCAGAAGAGCCAGGATTGAAAGCTGGTGCTGGACCTGTTCAGCACACAATCCCTTTTACATTGGTGCATTCATCGTTGCTTTCACTGCTCACTTTCATACAGGAAAAGCATTTGAATGGAATCAGTCCAGAGGCTCCTCTCTGCTGCGCAGCAACACAGTCAGCACAGAATGAACAGTGGCATCTGCTCACACGGCAGAAGGAGCAGCAGGGAAAGCTAGTGCTCTGCTTCTTCAGCACACAAGCAGCTTTGCAACGGGGTCACCATCATTGCAGTCTCTCCTCGGGTTCATACCTAAAAGTCCATTTGAATCCAAATTCTCAAGCGGTCTCAGCTGCCCAGCAGCACAGTGAGTACAACACGAACGTTTGGCATCTGCTCCCACAGCAGAAGAGCAAGGATTGAAAGCTGGTGCTGGACCTGTTCAGCACACAATCACCTTTACATTGGTGCCTCCATCGTTGCTTTCACTGCTAACACTCATACAGGAAAAGCTTTTGAATAGAATCAGTCCAGAGCCTGCTCCCTGCTGGCAGCAACACAGTCAGCACAGAATGAACAGTGGCATCTGCTCACACGGCAGAAGGACCAGCAGGGAAAGCTAGTGCTCTGCTTCTTCAGCACACAAGCAGCTTTGCAACGGGGTCACCATCATTGCAGTCTCTCCTCGGTTTCATACCTAAAAGTCCATTTGAATCCAAATTCTCAGGTGGTGTCTCTCAGCTGCCCAGCAGCACAGTTACTACAGCACGAACGTTTGGCCTCTGCTCCCACAGCAGAAGAGCCAGGATTGAAAGCTGGTGCTGGACCTGTTCAGCACACAATCCCTTTTACATTGGTGCATTCATCGTTGCTTTCACTGCTCACTTTCATACAGGAAAAGCATTTGAATGGAATCAGTCCAGAGGCTGCTCTCTGCTGCGCAGCAACACAGTCAGCACAGAATGATCAGTGGCATCTGCTCACACGGCAGAAGGAGCAGCAGGGAAAGCTAGTGCTCTGCTTCTTCAGCACACAAGCAGCTTTGCAACGGGGTCACCATCATTGCAGTCTCTCCTCGGTTTCATACCTAAAAGTCCATTTGAATCCAAATTCTCAAGCGGTCTCAGCTGCCCAGCAGCACAGTGAGTACAGCACGAACGTTTGGCATCTGCTCCCACAGCAGAAGAGCCAGGATTGAAAGCTGGTGCTGGACCTGTTCAGCACACAATCCCCTTTACATTGGTGCCTCCATCGTTGCTTTCACTGCTAACACTCGTACAGGAAAAGCATTTGAATAGAATCAGTCCAGAGCCTGCTCCCTGCTGGCAGCAACACAGCACAGAATGAACAGGGGCATCTGCTCACACGGCAGAAGGACCAGCAGGGAAAGCTCGGGCTGTGTCTCTTCAGCACACAAGCAGCTTTGCAACGGGGTCACCATCATTGCAGTCTCTCCTCGGCTTCATACCTAAAAGTCCATTTGAATCCGAATTCTCAGGTGGTGTCGCTCAGATGCCCAGCAGCGCAGTGAGTACAGCACGAACGTTTGGCCTCTGCTCCCACAGCAGAAGAGCCAGGATTGAAAGCTGGTGCTGGACCTGTTCAGCACACAATCCCCTTTACATTGGTGCCTCCATCGTTGCTTTCACTGCTAACACTCATACAGGAAAAGCATTTGAATAGAATCCGTCCAGAGCCTGCTCCCTGCTGGCAGCAACACAGCACAGAATGAACAGTGGCATCTGCTCACACGGCAGAAGGAGCAGCAGGGAAAGCTAGTGCTCTGCTTCTTCAGCACACAAGCAGCTTTGCAAATGGGTCACCATCATTGCAGTCACTCCTCGGGTTCATACCTAAAAGTCCATTTGAATCCAAATTCTCAGGTGGTGTCTCTCAGCTGCCCAGCAGCACAGTAAGTACAGCACGAACGTTTGGCCTCTGCTCCCACAGCAGAAGAGCCAGGATTGAAAGCTGGTGCTGGACCTGTTCAGCACACAATCCCCTTTACATTGGTGCCTCCATCGTTGCTTTCACTGCTAACACTCATACAGGAAAAGCATTTGAATAGAATCAGCCCTGAGCTTGCTCCCTGCTGGCAGCAACACAGCACAGAATGAACAGTGGCATCTGCTCACAGGGCAGAAGGACCAGCAGGGAAAGCTAGTGCTGTGTCTCTTCAGCACACAAGCAGCTTTGCAACGGGGTCACCATCATTGCAGTCTCTCCTCGGTTTCCTACCTAAAAGTCCATTTGAATCCAAATTCTCAGGTGGTGTCTCTCAGCTGCCCAGCAGCACAGTGAGTACAGCACGAACGTTTGGCCTCTGCTCCCACAGCAGAAGAGCCAGGATTGAAAGCTGGTGCTGGACCTGTTCAGCACACGATCACCTTTACATTGGTGCCTCCATCGTTGCTTTCACTGCTCACATTCATACAGGAAAAGCATTTGAATGGAATCAGTCCAGAGGCTGCTCTCTGCTGCGCAGCAACACAGTCAGCACAGAATGAACAGTGGCATCTGCTCACACGGCAGAAGGAGCAGCAGGGAAAGCTAGTGCTCTGCTTCTTCAGCACACAAGCAGCTTTGCAACGGGGTCACCATCATTGCAGTCTCTCCTCGGCTTCATACCTAAAAGTCCATTTGAATCCGAATTCTCAGGTGGTGTCGCTCAGCTGCCCAGCAGCACAGTGAGTACAGAACGAACGTTTGGCCTCTGCTCCCACAGCAGAAGAGCCAGGATTGAAAGCTGGTGCTGGACCTGTTCAGCACACAATCCCCTTTACATTGGTGCCTCCATCGTTGGTTTCACTGCTCACTTTCATACAGGAAAAGCATTTGAATGGAATCAGTCCAGAGGCTGCTCTCTGCTGCGCAGCAACACAGTCAGCACAGAATGAACAGTGGCATCTGCTCACACGGCAGAAGGAGCAGCAGGGAAAGCTAGTGCTCTGCTTCTTCAGCACACAAGCAGCTTTGCAAAGGGGTCACCATCATTGCAGTCTCTCCTCGGTTTCATACCTAAAAGTCCATTTGAATCCAAATTCTCAGGTGGTGTCTCTCAGCTGCCCAGCAGCACAGTTAGTACAGCACGAACGTTTGGCCTCTGCTCCCACAGCAGAAGAGCCAGGATTGAAAGCTGGTGCTGGACCTGTTCAGCACACAATCCCTTTTACATTGGTGCATTCATCGTTGCTTTCACTGCTCACTTTCATACAGGAAAAGCATTTGAATGGAATCAGTCCAGAGGCTGCTCTCTGCTGCGCAGCAACACAGTCAGCACAGAATGAACAGTGGCATCTGCTCACACGGCAGAAGGAGCAGCAGGGAAAGCTAGTGCTCTGCTTCTTCAGCACACAAGCAGCTTTGCAACGGGGTCACCATCATTGCAGTCTCTCCTCGGTTTCATACCTAAAAGTCCATTTGAATCCAAATTCTCAAGCGGTCTCAGCTGCCCAGCAGCACAGTGAGTACTGCACGAACGTTTGGCATCTGCTCCCACAGCAGAAGAGCAAGGATTGAAAGCTGGTGCTGGACCTTTTCAGCACACAATCCCCTTTACATTGGTGCATCCATCGTTGCTTTCACTGCTAACACTCGTACAGGAAAAGCATTTGAATAGAATCAGTCCAGAGCCTGCTCCCTGCTGGCAGCAACACAGCACAGAATGAACAGGGGCATCTGCTCACACGGCAGAAGGACCAGCAGGGAAAGCTAGTGCTGTGTCTCTTCAGCACACAAGAAGCTTTGCAACGGGGTCACCATCATTGCAGTCTCTCCTCGGTTTCATACCTAAAAGTCCATTTGAATCCAAATTCTCAGGTGGTGTCTCTCAGCTGCCCAGCAGCACAGTTAGTACAGCACGAACGTTTGGCCTCTGCTCCCACAGCAGAAGAGCCAGGATTGAAAGCTGGTGCTGGACCTTTTCAGCACACAATCCCTTTTACATTGGTGCATTCATCGTTGCTTTCACTGCTCACTTTCATACAGGAAAAGCATTTGAATGGAATCAGTCCAGAGGCTGCTCTCTGCTGCGCAGCAACACAGTCAGCACAGAATGAACAGTGGCATCTGCTCACACGGCAGAAGGAGCAGCAGGGAAAGCTAGCGCTCTGCTTCTTCAGCACACAAGCAGCTTTGCAACGGGGTCACCATCATTGCAGTCTCTCCTCGGATTCCTACCTAAAAGTCCATTTGAATCCAAATTCTCAGGTGGTGTCTCTCAGCTGCCCAGCAGCACAGTTAGTACAGCACGAACGTTTGGCCTCTGCTCCCACAGCAGAAGAGCCAGGATTGAAAGCTGGTGCTGGACCTGTTCAGCACACAATCACCTTTACATTGGTGCCTCCATCGTTGCTTTCACTGCTAACACTCATACAGGAAAAGCATTTGAATAGAATCAGTCCAGAGCCTGCTCTCTGCTGCGCAGGAACACAGTCAGCACAGAATGAACAGTGGCATCTGCTCACACGGCAGAAGGACCAGCAGGGAAAGCTAGTGCTCTGCTTCTTCAGCACACAAGCAGCTTTGCAACGGGGTCACCATCATTGCAGTCTCTCCTCGGTTTCATACCTAAAAGTCCATTAGAATCCAAATTCTCAAGCGGTCTCAGCTGCCCAGCAGCACAGTGAGTACTGCATGAACGTTTGGCCTCTGCTCCCACAGCAGAAGAGCAAGGATTGAAAGCTGGTGCTGGACCTGTTCAGCACACAATCCCCTTTACATTGGTGCATCCATCGTTGCTTTCACTGCTAACACTCGTACAGGAAAAGCATTTGAATAGAATCAGTCCAGAGGCTGCTCTCTGCTGCGCAGCAACACAGTCAGCACAGAATGAACAGTGGCATCTGCTTACACGGCAGAAGGAGCAGCAGGGAAAGCTAGTGCTCTGCTTCTTCAGCACACAAGCAGCTTTGCAACGGGGTCACCATCATTGCAGTCTCTCCTCGGTTTCATACCTAAAAGTCCATTTGAATCCAAATTCTCTGGTGGTCTCTCTCAGCTGCCCAGCAGCACAGTGAGTACAGCACGAACGTTTGGCATCTGCTCCCACAGCAGAAGAGCAAGGATTGAAAGCTGGTGCTGGACCTGTTCAGCACACAATCACCTTTACATTGGTGCCTCCATCGTTGCTTTCACTGCTAACACTCATACAGGAAAAGCATTTGAATGGAATCAGTCCAGAGCCTGCTCCCTTCTCGCAGCAACACAGCACAGAATGAACAGTGGCATCTGCTCACACGGCAGAAGGACCAGCAGGGAAAGATAGGGCTGTGTCTCTTCAGCACACAAGGAGCTTTGCAACGGGGTCACCATCATTGCAGTCTCTCCTCGGTTTCATACCTAAAAGTCCATTTGAATCCAAATTCTCAGGTGGTCTCTCTCAGCTGCCCAGCAGCACAGTGAGTACAGCACGAACATTTGGCCTCTGCTCCCGCAGCAGAAGAGCAAGGATTGAAAGCTGGTGCTCGACCTGTTCAGCACACAATCACCTTTACATTGGTGCCTCCATCGTTGCTTTCACTGCTCACTTTCATACAGGAAAAGCATTTGAATGAAATCAGTCCAGAGCCTGCTCTCTGCTGCGCAGGAACACAGTCAGCACAGAATGAACAGTGGCATCTGCTCACACGGCAGAAGGACCAGCAGGGAAAGCTAGTGCTGGGCTTCTTCAGCACACAAGCAGCTTTGCAACGGGGTCACCATCATTGCAGTCTCTCCTCGGTTTCATACCTAAAAGTCCATTTGAATCCAAATTCTCAGCTGGTCTCTCTCAGCTGCCCAGCAGCACAGTGAGTACAGCACGAACGTTTGGCATCTGCTCCCACAGCAGAAGAGCAAGGATTGAAAGCTGGTGCTGGACCTGTTCAGCACACAATCACCTTTACATTGGTGCCTCCATCGTTGCTTTCACTGCTCACTTTCATACAGGAAAAGCATTTGAATGGAATCAGTCCAGAGCCTGCTCCCTTCTCGCAGCAACACAGCACAGAATGAACAGTGGCATCTGCTCACACGGCAGAAGGACCAGCAGGGAAAGATAGGGCTGTGTCTCTTCAGCACACAAGGAGCTTTGTAACGGGGTCACCATCATTGCAGTCTCTCCTCGGTTTCATACCTAAAAGTCCATTTGAATCCAAATTCTCAGGTGGTCTTTCTCAGCTGCCCAGCAGCACAGTGAGTACAGCACGAACGTTTGGCATCTGCTCCCACAGCAGAAGAGCCAGGATTGGAAGCTGGTGCTGTACCTGTTCAGCACACAATCCCCTTTACATTGGTGCCTCCATCGTTGCTTTCACTGCTCACTTTCATACAGGAAAAGCATTTGAATGGAATCAGTCCAGAGCCTGCTCTCTGCTGGCAGCAACACAGCACAGAATGAACAGTGGCATCTGCTCACACGGCAGAAGGACCAGCAGGGAAAGCTAGGGCTGTGTCTCTTCAGCACACAAGCAGCTTTGCAACGGGGTCACCATCATTGCAGTCTCTCCTCGGTTTCATACCTAAAAGTCCATTTGAATCCAAATTCTCAGGTGGTGTCTCTCAGCTGCCCAGCAGCACAGTGAGTACAGCACGAACGTTTGGCCTCTGCTCCCACAGCAGAAGAGCCAGGATTGAAAGCTGGTGCTGGACCTGTTCAGCACACAATCACCTTTACATTGGTGCCTCCATCGTTGCTTTCACTGCTCACTTTCATACAGGAAAAGCATTTGAATGGAATCAGTCCAGAGGCTGCTCTCTGCTGCGCAGGAACACAGTCAGCACAGAATGAACAGTGGCATCTGCTCACACGGCAGAAGGAGCAGCAGGGAAAGCTAGTGCTCTGCTTCTTCAGCACACAAGCAGCTTTGCAACGGGGTCACCATCACTGCAGTTTCTCCTCGGTTTCATACCTAAAAGTCCATTTGAATCCAAATTCTCAGGTGGTGTCTCTCAGCTGCCCAGCAGCACAGTTAGTACAGCACGAACGTTTGGCCTCTGCTCCCACAGCAGAAGAGCCAGGATTGAAAGCTGGTGCTGGACCTGTTCAGCACACAATCACCTTTACATTGGTGCCTCCATCGTTGCTTTCACTGCTCACATTCATACAGGAAAAGCATTTGAATGGAATCAGTCCAGAGCCTGCTCTCTGCTGCGCAGCAACACAGTCAGCACAGAATGAACAGTGGCATCTGCTCACACGGCAGAAGGAGCAGCAGGGAAAGCTAGTGCTCTGCTTCTTCAGCACACAAGCAGCTTTGCAACGGGGTCACCATCATTGCAGTCTCTCCTCGGTTTCCTACCTAAAAGTCCATTTGAATCCAAATTCTCAGGTGGTGTCTCTCAGCTGCCCAGCAGCACAGTTAGTACAGCACGAACGTTTGGCCTCTGCTCCCACAGCAGAAGAGCCAGGATTGAAAGCTGGTGCTGGACCTGTTCAGCACACAATCCCTTTTACATTGGTGCATTCATCGTTGCTTTCACTGCTCACTTTCATACAGGAAAAGCATTTGAATGGAATCAGTCCAGAGCCTGCTCCCTGCTGGCAGCACCACAGTCAGCACAGAATGAACAGTGGCATCTGCTCACTCGGCAGAAGGACCAGCAGGGAAAGGTAGGGCTGTGTCTCTTCAGCACACAAAGAGCTTTGCAACGGGGTCACCATCATTGCAGTCTCTCCTCGGTTTCATACCTAAAAGTCCATTTGAATACAAATTCTCAGGTGGTCTCAGCTGCCCAGCAGCACAGTGAGTACAGCACGAACGTTTGGCATCTGCTCCCACAGCAGAAGAGCCAGGATTGAAAGCTGGTGCTGGACCTGTTCAGCACACAATCACCTTTACATTGGTGCCTCCATCGTTGCTTTCACTGCTCACTTTCATACAGGAAAAGCATTTGAATAGAATCAGTCCAGAGCCTGCTCTCTGCTGCGCAGCAACACAGTCAGCACAGAATGAACAGTGGCATCTGCTCACACGGCAGAAGGACCAGCAGGGAAAGCTAGTGCTGGGCTTCTTCAGCACACAAGCAGCTTTGCAACGGGGTCACCATCATTGCAGTCTCTCCTCGGTTTCATAACTAAAAGTCCATTTGAATCCAAATTCTCTGGTGGTCTCTCTCAGCTGCCCAGCAGCACAGTGAGTACAGCACGAACGTTTGGCCTCTGCTCCCACAGCAGAAGAGCCAGGATTGGAAGCTGGTGCTGGACCTGTTCAGCACACAATCCCCTTTACATTGGTGCCTCCATCGTTGCTTTCAATACTCACTTTCATACAGGAAAAGCATTTGAATGGAATCAGTCCAGAGCCTGCTCTCTGCTGCGCAGCAACACAGTCAGCACAGAATGAACAGTGGATTCTGCTCGCACAGCAGAAGGACCAGCAGGGAAAACTAGTGCTGGGCTTCTTCAGCACACAAGCAGCTTTGCAACGGAGTCACCATCATTGCAGTCTCTCCTCCGTTTCATACCTAAAAGTCCATTTGAATCCAAATTCTCAGGTGGTCTCAGCTGCGCAGTAGCACAGTGAGTACAGCACGAACGTTTGGCCTCTGCTCCCACAGCAGAAGAGCCAGGATTGAAAGCTGGTGCTGGACCTGTTCAGCACACAATCACTTTTACATTGGTGCATTCATCGTTGCTTTCACTGCTCACTTTCATACAGGAAAAGCATTTGAATGGAATCAGTCCAGAGCCTGCTCTCTGCTGGCAGCAACACAGCACAGAATGAACAGTGGCATCTGCTCACACGGCAGAAGGACCAGCAGGGAAAGATAGTGCTGGGCTTCTTCAGCACACAAGCAGCTTTGCAACGGGGTCACCATCATTGCAGTCTCTCCTTGGTTTCATACCTAAAAGTCCATTTGAATCCAAATTCTCAGGTGGTCTCTCTCAGCTGCCCAGCAGCACAGTGAGTACAGCACGAACCTTTGGCATCTGCTCCCACAGCAGAAGAGCCAGGATTGAAAGCTGGTGCTGGACCTGTTCAGCACACAATCACCTTTACATTGGTGCCTCCATCGTTGCTTTCACTGCTAACACTCATACAGGAAAAGCATTTGAATGGAATCAGTCCAGAGCCTGCTCCCTGCTGGCAGCAACACCGCACAGAATGAACAGGGGCATCTGCTCACACGGCAGAAGGACCAGCAGGGAAAGATAGGGCTGTGTCTCTTCAGCACACAAGGAGCTTTGTAACGGGGTCACCATCATTGCAGTCTCTCCTCGGTTTCATACCTAAAAGTCCATTTGAATCCAAATTCTCAGGTGGTCTTTCTCAGCTGCCCAGCAGCACAGTGAGTACAGCACGAACGTTTGGCATCTGCTCCCACAGCAGAAGAGCAAGGATTAAAAGTTGGTGCTGGACCTGTTCAGCACACAATCACCTTTACATTGGTGCCTCCATCGTTGTTTTCACTGCTCACTTTCATACAGGAAAAGCATTTGAATGGAATCAGTCCAGAGCCTGCTCCCTGCTGGCAGCAACACCGTACAGAATGAACAGTGGATTCTGCTCGCACAGCAGAAGGACCAGCAGGGAAAGCTAGTGCTGGGCTTCTTCAGCACACAAGGAGCTTTGCAACGGGGTCACCATCATTGCAGTCTCTCCGCGGTTTCATACCTAAAAGTCCATTTGAATCCAAATTCTCAGGTGGTCTCTCTCAGCTGCCCAGCAGCACAGTGAGCACAGCACGAACGTTTGGCCTCTGCTCCCACAGCTGAGGAGCCAGGATTGGAAGCTGGTGCTGGACCTGTTCAGCACACAATCCCCTTTACATTGGTGCCTCCATCGTTGCTTTCACTGCTCACTTTCATACAGGAAAAGCATTTGAATGGAATCAGTCCAGAGGCTGCTCTCTGCTGCGCAGCAACACAGTCAGCACAGAATCAACAGTGGCATTTGCTCACACGGCAGAAGGACCAGCAGGGAAAGCTAGTGCTGGGCTTCTTCAGCACACAAGCAGCTTTGCAACGGGGTCACCATCATTGCAGTCTCTCCTCGGTTTCATACCTAAAAGTCCATTTGAATCCAAATTCTCAGGTGGTCTCTCTCAGCTGCCCAGCAGCACAGTGAGTACAGCACGAACGTTTGGCATCTGCTCCCACAGCAGAAGAGCAAGGATTGAAAGCTGGTGCTGGACCTGTTCAGCACACAATCACCTTTACATTGGTGCCTCCATCGTTGCTTTCACTGCTAACACTCATACAGGAAAAGCATTTGAATGGAATCAGTCCAGAGCCTGCTCCCTTCTCGCAGCAACACAGCACAGAATGAAGAGTGGCATCTGCTCACACGGCAGAAGGACCAGCAGGGAAAGATAGGGCTGTGTCTCTTCAGCACACAAGGAGCTTTGCAACGGGGTCACCATCATTGCAGTCTCTCCTCGGTTTCATACCTAAAAGTCCATTTGAATCCAAATTCTCAGGTGGTCTCTCTCAGCTGCCCAGCAGCACAGTGAGTACAGCACGAACGTTTGGCCTCTGCTCCCGCAGCAGAAGAGCAAGGATTGAAAGCTGGTGCTGGACCTGTTCAGCACACAATCCCCTTTACATTGGTGCCTCCATCGTTGCTTTCACTGCTCACTTTCATACAGGAAAAGCATTTGAATGAAATCAGTCCAGAGCCTGCTCTCTGCTGCGCAGGAACACAGTCAGCACAGAATGAACAGTGGCATCTGCTCACACGGCAGAAGGACCAGCAGGGAAAGCTAGTGCTGGGCTTCATCAGCACACAAGCAGCTTTGCAACGGGGTCACCATCATTGCAGTCTCTCCTCGGTTTCATACCTAAAAGTCCATTTGAATCCAAATTCTCAGGTGGTCTCTCTCAGCTGCCCAGCAGCACAGTGAGTACAGCACGAACGTTTGGCATCTGCTCCCACAGCAGAAGAGCAAGGATTGAAAGCTGGTGCTGGACCTGTTCAGCACACAATCACCTTTACATTGGTGCCTCCATCGTTGCTTTCACTGCTCACTTTCATACAGGAAAAGCATTTGAATGGAATCAGTCCAGAGCCGGCTCCCTTCTCGCAGCAACACAGCACAGAATGAACAGCGGCATCTGCTCACACGGCAGAAGGACCAGCAGGGAAAGATAGGGCTTGTCTCTTCAGCACACAAGGAGCTTGCAACGGGGTCACCATCATTGCAGTCTCTCCTCGGTTTCATACCTAAAAGTCCATTTGAATCCAAATTCTCAGGTGGTCTCTCTCAGCTGCCCAGCAGCACAGTGAGTACAGCACGAACGTTTGGCCTCTGCTGCCACAGCAGAAGAGCCATAATTGAAAGCTGGTGCTGGACCTGTTCAGCACACAATCCCCTTTACATTGGTGCCTCCATCGTTGCTTTCACTGCTCACTTTCATACAGGAAAAGCATTTGAATGGAATCAGTCCAGAGCCTGCTCTCTGCTGGCAGCAACACAGCACAGAATGAACAGTGGCATCTGCTCACACGGCAGAAGGACCAGCAGGGAAAGCTAGGGCTGTGTCTCTTCAGCACACAAGCAGCTTTGCAACGGGGTCACCATCATTGCAGTCTCTCCTCGGTTTCATACCTAAAAGTCCATTTGAATCCAAATTCTCAGGTGGTCTCTCTCAGCTGCCCAGCAGCACAGTGAGTACAGCACGAACATTTGGCATCTGCTCCCACAGCAGAAGAGCAAGGATTGAAAGCTGGTGCTGGACCTGTTCAGCACACAATCACCTTTATATTGGGGCCTCCATCCTTGCTTTCACTGCTCACTTTCATACAGGAAAAGCATTTGAATGGAATCAGTCCATAGCCTGCTCCCTTCTCGCAGCAACACAGCACAGAATGAACAGTGGATTCTGCTCGCACGGCAGAAGGACCAGCAGGGAAAGCTAGTGCTGGGCTTCTTCAGCACACAAGCAGCTTTGCAACGGGGTCACCATCATTGCAGTCTCTGCTCGGTTTCATACCTAAAAGTCCATTTGAATCCAAATTCTCAGGTGGTCTCTCTCAGCTGCCCAGCAGCACAGTGAGTACAGCGCGAACGTTTGGCATCTGCTCCCACAGCAGAAGAGCAAGGATTGAAAGCTGGTGCTGGACCTGTTCAGCACACAATCCCCTTTACATTGGTGCCTCCATCGTTGCTTTCACTGCTAACACTCATACAGGAAAAGCATTTGAATGGAATCACTCCAGAGCCTGCTCCATTCTCGCAGCAACACAGTACAGAATGAACAGTGGATACTGCTCACACGGCAGAAGGACCAGCAGGGAAAGATAGGGCTGTGTCTCTTCAGCACACAAGCAGCTTTGCAACGGGGTCACCATCATTGCAGTCTCTCCTCGGTTTCATACCTAAAAGTCCATTTGAATCCAAATTCTCAGGTGGTCTCTCTCAGCTGCCAGCAGCACAGTGAGTACAGCACGAACGTTTGGCCTCTGCTCCCACAGCAGAAGAGCAAGGATTGAAAGCTGGTGCTGGACCTGTTCAGCACACAATCCCCTTTACATTGGTGCCTCCATCGTTGCTTTCACTGCTCACTTTCATACAGGAAAAGCATTTGAATGGAATCAGTCCAGAGCCTGCTCCCTGCTGTGCAGCAACACAGTCAGCACAGAATGATCAGTGGATTCTGCTCGCACAGCAGAAGGACCAGCAGGGAAAGCTAGTGCTGGGCTTCTTCAGCACACAAGCAGCTTTGCAACGGGGTCACCATCATTGCAGTCTCTCCTCGGTTTCATACCTAAAAGTCCATTTGAATCCAAATTCTCAGGTGGTCTCTCTCAGCTGCCCAGCAGCACAGTGAGTACAGCACGAACCTTTGGCATCTGCTCCCACAGCAGAAGAGCCAGGATTGGAAGCTGGTGCTGGACCTGTTCAGCACACAATCACATTTACATTGGTGCCTCCATCGTTGCTTTCACTGCTCACTTTCATACAGGAAAAGCATTTGAATGGAATCAGTCCAGAGACTGCTCTCTGCTGCGCAGCAACACAGTCAGCACAGAATCAACAGTGGCATTTGCTCACACGGCAGAAGGACCAGCAGGGAAAGCTAGTGCTGGGCTTCTTCAGCACACAAGCAGCTTTGCAACGGGGTCACCATCATTGCAGTCTCTCCTCGGTTTCATACCTAAAAGTCCATTTGAATCCAAATTCTCTGGTGGTCTCTCTCAGCTGCCCAGCAGCACAGTGAGTACAGCACGAACGTTTGGCATCTGCTCCCACAGCAGAAGAGCCAGGATTGGAAGCTGGTGCTGGACCTGTTCAGCACACAATCCCCTTTACATTGGTGCCTCCATCGTTGCTTTCACTGCTCACTTTCATACAGGAAAAGCATTTGAATGGAATCAGTCCAGAGCCTGCTCCCTTCTCGCAGCAACACAGCACAGAATGAACAGTGGCATCTGCTCACACGGCAGAAGGACCAGCAGGGAAAGATAGGGCTGTGTCTCTTCAGCACACAAGGAGCTTTGTAACGGGGTCACCATCATTGCAGTCTCTCCTCGGTTTCATACCTAAAAGTCCATTTGAATCCAAATTCTCAGGTGGTCTTTCTCAGCTGCCCAGCAGCACAGTGAGTACAGCACGAACGTTTGGCATCTGCTCCCACAGCAGAAGAGCCAGGATTGGAAGCTGGTGCTGTACCTGTTCAGCACACAATCCCCTTTACATTGGTGCCTCCATCGTTGCTTTCACTGCTCACTTTCATACAGGAAAAGCATTTGAATGGAATCAGTCCAGAGCCTGCTCTCTGCTGGCAGCAACACAGCACAGAATGAACAGTGGCATCTGCTCACACGGCAGAAGGACCAGCAGGGAAAGCTAGGGCTGTGTCTCTTCAGCACACAAGCAGCTTTGCAACGGGGTCACCATCATTGCAGTCTCTCCTCGGTTTCATACCTAAAAGTCCATTTGAATCCAAATTCTCAGGTGGTGTCTCTCAGCTGCCCAGCAGCACAGTGAGTACAGCACGAACGTTTGGCCTCTGCTCCCACAGCAGAAGAGCCAGGATTGAAAGCTGGTGCTGGACCTGTTCAGCACACAATCACCTTTACATTGGTGCCTCCATCGTTGCTTTCACTGCTCACTTTCATACAGGAAAAGCATTTGAATGGAATCAGTCCAGAGGCTGCTCTCTGCTGCGCAGGAACACAGTCAGCACAGAATGAACAGTGGCATCTGCTCACACGGCAGAAGGAGCAGCAGGGAAAGCTAGTGCTCTGCTTCTTCAGCACACAAGCAGCTTTGCAACGGGGTCACCATCACTGCAGTTTCTCCTCGGTTTCATACCTAAAAGTCCATTTGAATCCAAATTCTCAGGTGGTGTCTCTCAGCTGCCCAGCAGCACAGTTAGTACAGCACGAACGTTTGGCCTCTGCTCCCACAGCAGAAGAGCCAGGATTGAAAGCTGGTGCTGGACCTGTTCAGCACACAATCACCTTTACATTGGTGCCTCCATCGTTGCTTTCACTGCTCACATTCATACAGGAAAAGCATTTGAATGGAATCAGTCCAGAGCCTGCTCTCTGCTGCGCAGCAACACAGTCAGCACAGAATGAACAGTGGCATCTGCTCACACGGCAGAAGGAGCAGCAGGGAAAGCTAGTGCTCTGCTTCTTCAGCACACAAGCAGCTTTGCAACGGGGTCACCATCATTGCAGTCTCTCCTCGGTTTCCTACCTAAAAGTCCATTTGAATCCAAATTCTCAGGTGGTGTCTCTCAGCTGCCCAGCAGCACAGTTAGTACAGCACGAACGTTTGGCCTCTGCTCCCACAGCAGAAGAGCCAGGATTGAAAGCTGGTGCTGGACCTGTTCAGCACACAATCCCTTTTACATTGGTGCATTCATCGTTGCTTTCACTGCTCACTTTCATACAGGAAAAGCATTTGAATGGAATCAGTCCAGAGCCTGCTCCCTGCTGGCAGCACCACAGTCAGCACAGAATGAACAGTGGCATCTGCTCACTCGGCAGAAGGACCAGCAGGGAAAGGTAGGGCTGTGTCTCTTCAGCACACAAAGAGCTTTGCAACGGGGTCACCATCATTGCAGTCTCTCCTCGGTTTCATACCTAAAAGTCCATTTGAATACAAATTCTCAGGTGGTCTCAGCTGCCCAGCAGCACAGTGAGTACAGCACGAACGTTTGGCATCTGCTCCCACAGCAGAAGAGCAAGGATTGAAAGCTGGTGCTGGACCTGTTCAGCACACAATCACCTTTACATTGGTGCCTCCATCGTTGCTTTCACTGTTAACACTCATACAGGAAAAGCATTTGAATAGAATCAGTCCAGAGCCTGCTCCCTGCGGGCAGCAACACAGCACAGAATGAACAGTGGCATCTGCTCACACGGCAGAAGGACCAGCAGGGAAAGCTAGTGCTGTGTCTCTTCAGCACACAAGGAGCTTTGCAACGGGGTCACCATCATTGCAGTCTCTCCTCGGTTTCATACCTAAAAGTCCATTTGAATCCAAATTCTCAGGTGGTCTCTCTCAGCTGCCCAGCAGCACAGTGAGTACAGCACGAACGTTTGGCCTCTACTCCCACAGCAGAAGAGCCAGGATTGAAAGCTGGTGCTGGACCTGTTCAGCACACAATCACCTTTACATTGGTGCCTCCATCGTTGCTTTCACTGCTCACTTTCATACAGGAAAAGCATTTGAATAGAATCAGTCCAGAGCCTGCTCTCTGCTGCGCAGCAACACAGTCAGCACAGAATGAACAGTGGCATCTGCTCACACGGCAGAAGGACCAGCAGGGAAAGCTAGTGCTGGGCTTCTTCAGCACACAAGCAGCTTTGCAACGGGGTCACCATCATTGCAGTCTCTCCTCGGTTTCATAACTAAAAGTCCATTTGAATCCAAATTCTCTGGTGGTCTCTCTCAGCTGCCCAGCAGCACAGTGAGTACAGCACGAACGTTTGGCCTCTGCTCCCACAGCAGAAGAGCCAGGATTGGAAGCTGGTGCTGGACCTGTTCAGCACACAATCCCCTTTACATTGGTGCCTCCATCGTTGCTTTCAATACTCACTTTCATACAGGAAAAGCATTTGAATGGAATCAGTCCAGAGCCTGCTCTCTGCTGCGCAGCAACACAGTCAGCACAGAATGAACAGTGGATTCTGCTCGCACAGCAGAAGGACCAGCAGGGAAAACTAGTGCTGGGCTTCTTCAGCACACAAGCAGCTTTGCAACGGAGTCACCATCATTGCAGTCTCTCCTCCGTTTCATACCTAAAAGTCCATTTGAATCCAAATTCTCAGGTGGTCTCAGCTGCGCAGTAGCACAGTGAGTACAGCACGAACGTTTGGCCTCTGCTCCCACAGCAGAAGAGCCAGGATTGAAAGCTGGTGCTGGACCTGTTCAGCACACAATCACTTTTACATTGGTGCATTCATCGTTGCTTTCACTGCTCACTTTCATACAGGAAAAGCATTTGAATGGAATCAGTCCAGAGCCTGCTCTCTGCTGGCAGCAACACAGCACGGAATGAACAGTGGCATCTGCTCACACGGCAGAAGGACCAGCAGGGAAAGATAGTGCTGGGCTTCTTCAGCACACAAGCAGCTTTGCAACGGGGTCACCATCATTGCAGTCTCTCCTTGGTTTCATACCTAAAAGTCCATTTGAATCCAAATTCTCAGGTGGTCTCTCTCAGCTGCCCAGCAGCACAGTGAGTACAGCACGAACCTTTGGCATCTGCTCCCACAGCAGAAGAGCCAGGATTGAAAGCTGGTGCTGGACCTGTTCAGCACACAATCACGTTTACATTGGTGCCTCCATCGTTGCTTTCACTGCTAACACTCATACAGGAAAAGCATTTGAATGGAATCAGTCCAGAGCCTGCTCCCTGCTGGCAGCAACACCGCACAGAATGAACAGGGGCATCTGCTCACACGGCAGAAGGACCAGCAGGGAAAGATAGGGCTGTGTCTCTTCAGCACACAAGGAGCTTTGTAACGGGGTCACCATCATTGCAGTCTCTCCTCGGTTTCATACCTAAAAGTCCATTTGAATCCAAATTCTCAGGTGGTCTTTCTCAGCTGCCCAGCAGCACAGTGAGTACAGCACGAACGTTTGGCATCTGCTCCCACAGCAGAAGAGCAAGGATTAAAAGTTGGTGCTGGACCTGTTCAGCACACAATCACCTTTACATTGGTGCCTCCATCGTTGTTTTCACTGCTCACTTTCATACAGGAAAAGCATTTGAATGGAATCAGTCCAGAGCCTGCTCCCTGCTGGCAGCAACACCGTACAGAATGAACAGTGGATTCTGCTCGCACAGCAGAAGGACCAGCAGGGAAAGCTAGTGCTGGGCTTCTTCAGCACACAAGGAGCTTTGCAACGGGGTCACCATCATTGCAGTCTCTCCGCGGTTTCATACCTAAAAGTCCATTTGAATCCAAATTCTCAGGTGGTCTCTCTCAGCTGCCCAGCAGCACAGTGAGCACAGCACGAACGTTTGGCCTCTGCTCCCACAGCTGAGGAGCCAGGATTGGAAGCTGGTGCTGGACCTGTTCAGCACACAATCCCCTTTACATTGGTGCCTCCATCGTTGCTTTCACTGCTCACTTTCATACAGGAAAAGCATTTGAATGGAATCAGTCCAGAGGCTGCTCTCTGCTGCGCAGCAACACAGTCAGCACAGAATCAACAGTGGCATTTGCTCACACGGCAGAAGGACCAGCAGGGAAAGCTAGTGCTGGGCTTCTTCAGCACACAAGCAGCTTTGCAACGGGGTCACCATCATTGCAGTCTCTCCTCGGTTTCATACCTAAAAGTCCATTTGAATCCAAATTCTCAGGTGGTCTCTCTCAGCTGCCCAGCAGCACAGTGAGTACAGCACGAACGTTTGGCATCTGCTCCCACAGCAGAAGAGCAAGGATTGAAAGCTGGTGCTGGACCTGTTCAGCACACAATCACCTTTACATTGGTGCCTCCATCGTTGCTTTCACTGCTAACACTCATACAGGAAAAGCATTTGAATGGAATCAGTCCAGAGCCTGCTCCCTTCTCGCAGCAACACAGCACAGAATGAAGAGTGGCATCTGCTCACACGGCAGAAGGACCAGCAGGGAAAGATAGGGCTGTGTCTCTTCAGCACACAAGGAGCTTTGCAACGGGGTCACCATCATTGCAGTCTCTCCTCGGTTTCATACCTAAAAGTCCATTTGAATCCAAATTCTCAGGTGGTCTCTCTCAGCTGCCCAGCAGCACAGTGAGTACAGCACGAACGTTTGGCCTCTGCTCCCGCAGCAGAAGAGCAAGGATTGAAAGCTGGTGCTGGACCTGTTCAGCACACAATCCCCTTTACATTGGTGCCTCCATCGTTGCTTTCACTGCTCACTTTCATACAGGAAAAGCATTTGAATGAAATCAGTCCAGAGCCTGCTCTCTGCTGCGCAGGAACACAGTCAGCACAGAATGAACAGTGGCATCTGCTCACACGGCAGAAGGACCAGCAGGGAAAGCTAGTGCTGGGCTTCATCAGCACACAAGCAGCTTTGCAACGGGGTCACCATCATTGCAGTCTCTCCTCGGTTTCATACCTAAAAGTCCATTTGAATCCAAATTCTCAGGTGGTCTCTCTCAGCTGCCCAGCAGCACAGTGAGTACAGCACGAACGTTTGGCATCTGCTCCCACAGCAGAAGAGCAAGGATTGAAAGCTGGTGCTGGACCTGTTCAGCACACAATCACCTTTACATTGGTGCCTCCATCGTTGCTTTCACTGCTCACTTTCATACAGGAAAAGCATTTGAATGGAATCAGTCCAGAGCCGGCTCCCTTCTCGCAGCAACACAGCACAGAATGAACAGCGGCATCTGCTCACACGGCAGAAGGACCAGCAGGGAAAGATAGGGCTTGTCTCTTCAGCACACAAGGAGCTTGCAACGGTGTCACCATCATTGCAGTCTCTCCTCGGTTTCATACCTAAAAGTCCATTTGAATCCAAATTCTCAGGTGGTCTCTCTCAGCTGCCCAGCAGCACAGTGAGTACAGCACGAACGTTTGGCCTCTGCTGCCACAGCAGAAGAGCCATAATTGAAAGCTGGTGCTGGACCTGTTCAGCACACAATCCCCTTTACATTGGTGCCTCCATCGTTGCTTTCACTGCTCACTTTCATACAGGAAAAGCATTTGAATGGAATCAGTCCAGAGCCTGCTCTCTGCTGGCAGCAACACAGCACAGAATGAACAGTGGCATCTGCTCACACGGCAGAAGGACCAGCAGGGAAAGCTAGGGCTGTGTCTCTTCAGCACACAAGCAGCTTTGCAACGGGGTCACCATCATTGCAGTCTCTCCTCGGTTTCATACCTAAAAGTCCATTTGAATCCAAATTCTCAGGTGGTCTCTCTCAGCTGCCCAGCAGCACAGTGAGTACAGCACGAACATTTGGCATCTGCTCCCACAGCAGAAGAGCAAGGATTGAAAGCTGGTGCTGGACCTGTTCAGCACACAATCACCTTTATATTGGGGCCTCCATCCTTGCTTTCACTGCTCACTTTCATACAGGAAAAGCATTTGAATGGAATCAGTCCATAGCCTGCTCCCTTCTCGCAGCAACACAGCACAGAATGAACAGTGGATTCTGCTCGCACGGCAGAAGGACCAGCAGGGAAAGCTAGTGCTGGGCTTCTTCAGCACACAAGCAGCTTTGCAACGGGGTCACCATCATTGCAGTCTCTGCTCGGTTTCATACCTAAAAGTCCATTTGAATCCAAATTCTCAGGTGGTCTCTCTCAGCTGCCCAGCAGCACAGTGAGTACAGCGCGAACGTTTGGCATCTGCTCCCACAGCAGAAGAGCAAGGATTGAAAGCTGGTGCTGGACCTGTTCAGCACACAATCCCCTTTACATTGGTGCCTCCATCGTTGCTTTCACTGCTAACACTCATACAGGAAAAGCATTTGAATGGAATCACTCCAGAGCCTGCTCCATTCTCGCAGCAACACAGTACAGAATGAACAGTGGATACTGCTCACACGGCAGAAGGACCAGCAGGGAAAGATAGGGCTGTGTCTCTTCAGCACACAAGCAGCTTTGCAACGGGGTCACCATCATTGCAGTCTCTCCTCGGTTTCATACCTAAAAGTCCATTTGAATCCAAATTCTCAGGTGGTCTCTCTCAGCTGCCAGCAGCACAGTGAGTACAGCACGAACGTTTGGCCTCTGCTCCCACAGCAGAAGAGCAAGGATTGAAAGCTGGTGCTGGACCTGTTCAGCACACAATCCCCTTTACATTGGTGCCTCCATCGTTGCTTTCACTGCTCACTTTCATACAGGAAAAGCATTTGAATGGAATCAGTCCAGAGCCTGCTCCCTGCTGTGCAGCAACACAGCACAGAATGATCAGTGGATTCTGCTCGCACAGCAGAAGGACCAGCAGGGAAAGCTAGTGCTGGGCTTCTTCAGCACACAAGCAGCTTTGCAACGGGGTCACCATCATTGCAGTCTCTCCTCGGTTTCATACCTAAAAGTCCATTTGAATCCAAATTCTCAGGTGGTCTCTCTCAGCTGCCCAGCAGCACAGTGAGTACAGCACGAACGTTTGGCATCTGCTCCCACAGCAGAAGAGCAAGGATTGAAAGCTGGTGCTGGACCTGTTCAGCACACAATCCCCTTTACATTGGTGCCTCCATCGTTGCTTTCACTGCTCACTTTCATACAGGAAAAGCATTTGAATGGAATAAGTCCAGAGCCTGCTTCCTTCTCGCAGCAACACAGCACAGAATGAACAGTGGCATCTGCTCACACGGCAGAAGGACCAGCAGGGAAAGCTAGAGCTGTGTCTCTTCAGCACACAAGGAGCTTTGCAACGGGGTCACCATCATTGCAGTCTCTCCTCGGTTTCATACCTAAAAGTCCATTTGAATCCAAATTCTCAGGTGGTCTCTCTCAACTGCCCAGCAGCACAGTGAGTACAGCACGAACGTTTGGCCTCTGCTCCCACAGCAGAAGAGCCAGGATTGGAAGCTGGTGCTGTACCTGTTCAGCACACAATCCCCTTTACATTGGTGCCTCCATCGTTGCTTTCAATGCTCACTTTCATACAGGAAAAGCATTTGAATGGAATCAGTCCAGAGCCTGCTGTCTGCTGAGCAGCAACACAGTCAGCACAGAATGATCAGTGGATTCTGCTCGCACAGCAGAAGGACCAGCAGGGAAAGCTAGTGCTGGGCTTTTTCAGCACACAAGCAGCTTTGCAACGGGGTCACCATCATTGCAGTCTCTCCTCGGTTTCATACCTAAAAGTCCATTTGAATCCAAATTCTCAGGTGGTCTCTCTCAGCTGCCCAGCTGCACAGTGAGTACAGCACGAACGTTTGGCCTCTGCTCCCACAGCAGAAGAGCCAGGATTGGAAGCTGGTGCTGGACCTGTTCAGCACACAATCACCTTTACATTGGTGCCTCCATCGTTGCTTTCACTGCTCACTTTCATACAGGAAGAGCATTTGAATGGAATCAGTCCAGAGACTGCTCTCTGCTGCGCAGCAACACAGTCAGCACAGAATCAACAGTGGCATTTGCTCACACGGCAGAAGGACCAGCAGGGAAAGCTAGTGCTGGGATTCTTCAGCACACAAGCAGCTTTGCAACGGGGTCACCATCATTGCAGTCTCTCCTCGGTTTCATACCTAAAAGTCCATTTGAATCCAAATTCTCAGGTGGTCTCTCTCAGCTGCCCAGCAGCACAGTGAGTACAGCACGAACGTTTGGCATCTGCTCCCACAGCAGAAGAGCAAGGATTGGAAGCTGGTGCTGGACCTGTTCAGCACACAATCACCTTTACATTGGTGCCTCCATCCTTGCTTTCACTGCTCACTTTCATACAGGAAAAGCATTTGAATGGAATCAGTCCAGAGGCTGCTCTCTGCTGGCAGCAACACAGCACAGAATGAACAGTGGCATCTGCTCACACGGCAGAAGCATCATCAGGGAAAGCTAGTGCTCTGCTTCTTCAGCACACCAGCAGCTTTGCAACGTGGTCACCATCATTGCAGTCTCTCCTCGGTTTCATACCTAAAAGTCCTTTTGAATCCAAATTCTCAGGTGGTCTCTCTCAGCTGCCCAGCAGCACAGTGAGTACAGCACGAACGTTTGGCATCTGCTCCCACAGCAGAAGAGCAAGGATTGAAAGCTGGTGTTGGACCTGTTCAGCACACAATCCCCTTTACATTGGTGCCTCCATCGTTGCTTTCACTGCTCACTTTCATACAGGAAAAGCATTTGAATGGAATCAGTCCAGAGCCTGCTCTCTGCTGCGCAGCAACACAGTCAGCACAGAATGAACAGTGGCATCTGCTCACACGGCAGAAGGACCAGCAGGGAAAGCTAGTGCTGAGCTTCTTCAGCACACAAGGAGCTTTGCAACGGGGTCACCATCATTGCAGTCTCTCCTCGGTTTCATACCTAAAAGTCCATTTGAATCCAAATTCTCAGGTGGTCTCAGCTGCCCAGCAGCACAGTGAGTACAGCACGAACGTTTGGCATCTGCTCCCACAGCAGAAGAGCAAGGATTGAAAGCTGGTGCTGGACCTGTTCAGCACACAATCTCCTTTACATTGGTGCCTCCATCGTTGCTTTCACTGCTAACACTCATACAGGAAAAGCATTTGAATGGAATCAGTCCAGAGCCTGCTCCCTGCTCGCAGCAACACAGCACAGAATGAACAGTGGCATCTGCTCACACGGCAGAAGGACCAGCAGGGAAAGATAGGGCTGTGTCTCTTCAGCACACAAGGAGCTTTGCAACGGGGTCACCATCATTGCAGTCTCTCCTCGGTTTCATACCTAAAAGTCCATTTGAATCCAAATTCTCAGGTGGTCTCTCTCAGCTGCCCAGCAGCACAGTGAGTACAGCACGAACGTTTGGCATCTGCTCCCACAGCAGAAGAGCAAGGATTGAAAGCTGGTGCTGGACCTGTTCAGCACACAATCACCTTTACATTGGTGCCTCCATCCTTGCTTTCACTGCTCACTTTCATACAGGAAAAGCATTTGAATGGAATCAGTCCAGAGCCTGCTCTGTGCTGGCAGCAACACAGCACAGAATGAACAGTGGCATCTGCTCACACGGCAGAAGCATCATCAGGGAAAGCTAGTGCTCTGCTTCTTCAGCACACCAGCAGCTTTGCAACGTGGTCACCATCATTGCAGTCTCTCCTCGGTTTCATACCTAAAAGTCCTTTTGAATCCAAATTCTCAGGTGGTCTCTCTCAGCTACCCAGCAGCACAGTTAGTACAGCACGAACGTTTGGCCTCTGCTCCCACAGCAGAAGAGCCAGGATTGAAAGCTGGTGCTGGACCTGTTCAGCACACAATCACCTTTACATTGGTGCCTCCATCGTTGCTTTCACTGCTCACTTTCATACAGGAAGAGCATTTGAATGGAATCAGTCCAGAGACTGCTCTCTGCTGCGCAGCAACACAGTCAGCACAGAATCAACAGTGGCATTTGCTCACACGGCAGAAGGACCAGCAGGGAAAGCTAGTGCTGGGCTTCTCCAGCACACAAGCAGCTTTGCAACGGGGTCACCATCATTGCAGTCTCTCCTCGGTTTCATACCTAAAAGTCCATTTGAATCCAAATTCTCAGGTGGTCTCTCTCAGCTGCCCAGCAGCACAGTGAGTACAGCACGAACGTTTGGCATCTGCTCCCACAGCAGAAGAGCAAGGATTGAAAGCTGGTGCTGGACCTGTTCAGCACACAATCCCCTTTACATTGGTGCCTCCGTCGTTGCTTTCACTACTAACACTCAAACAGGAAAAGCATTTGAATGGAATCAGTCCAGAGCCTGCTCCCTGCTGGCAGCAACACCGCACAGAATGAACAGTGGATTCTGCTCGCACAGCAGAAGGACCAGCAGGGAAAGCTTGTGCTGGGCTTCTTCAGCACACAAGGTGCTTTGCAACGGGGTCACCATCATTGCAGCCTCTCCTCGGTTTCATACCTAAAAGTCCATTTGAATCCAAATTCTCAGGTGGTCTCTCTCAGCTGCCCAGCAGCACAGTGAGTACAGCACGAACGTTTGGCATCTGCTCCCACAGCAGGAGAGCAAGGATTGAAAGCTGGTGCTGGACCTGTTCAGCACACAATCACCTTTACATTGGTGCCTCCATCCTTGCTTTCACTGCTCACTTTCATACAGGAAAAGCATTTGAATATAATCAGTCCAGAGCCTGCTCCCCCCCTCTCGCAGCAACACAGTCAGCACAGAATGAACAGTGGCATCTGCTCACACGGCAGAAGCATCATCAGGGAAAGCTAGTGCTCTGCTTCTTCAGCACACAAGCAGCTTTGCAACGTGGTCACCATCATTGCAGTCTCTCCTCGGTTTCATACCTAAAAGTCCTTTTGAATCCAAATTCTCAGGTGGTCTCTCTCAGCTGCCCAGCAGCACAGTGAGTACAGCACGAACGTTTGGCATCTGCTCCTGCAGCAGAAGAGCAAGGATTGAAAGCTGGTGTTGGACCTGTTCAGCACACAATCCCCTTTACATTGGTGCCTCCATCGTTGCTTTCACTGCTCACTTTCATAGAGGAAAAGCATTTGAATGAAATCAGTCCAGAGCCTGCTCTCTGCTGCGCAGCAACACAGTCAGCACAGAATGAACAGTGGCATCTGCTCACACGGCAGAAGGACCAGCAGGGAAAGCTAGTGCTGGGCTTCTTCAGCACACAAGCAGCTTTGCAACGGGGTCACCATCATTGCAGTCTCTCCTCGGTTTCATACCTAAAAGTCCATTTGAATCCAAATTCTCAGGTGGTCTCAGCTGCCCAGCAGCACAGTGAGTACAGCACGAACGTTTGGCATCTGCTCCCACAGCAGAAGAGCAAGGATTGAAAGCTGGTGCTGGACCTGTTCAGCACACAATCTCCTTTACATTGGTGCCTCTGTCGTAGCTTTCACTGCTAACACTCATACAGGAAAAGCATTTGAATGGAATCAGTGCAGAGCCTGCTCCCTACTGGCAGCAACACCGCACAGAATGAACAGTGGATTCTGCTCGCACAGCAGAAGGACCAGCAGGGAAAGCTTGTGCTGGGCTTCTTCAGCACACAAGGTGCTTTGCAACGGGGTCACCATCATTGCAGTCTCTCCTCGGTTTCATGCCTAAAAGTCCATTTGAATCCAAATTCTCAGGTGGTCTCTCTCGGCTGCCCAGCAGCACAGTGAGTACAGCACGAACGTTTGGCATCTGCTCCCACAGCAGAAGAGCAAGGATTGAAAGCTGGTGCTGGACCTGTTCAGCACACAATCACCTTTACATTGGTGCCTCCATCGTTGCTTTCACTGCTCTCTTTCGTACAGGAAAAGCATTTGAATAGAATCAGTCCAGAGCCTGCTCCCTGCTCGCAGCAACACAGCACAGAATGAACAGTGGCATCTGCTCACACGGCAGAAGGACCAGCAGGGAAAGCTAGTGCTGGGCTTCTTCAGCACACAAGGAGCTTTGCAACGGGGTCACCATCATTGCAGTCTCTCCTCGGTTTCATACCTAAAAGTCCATTTGAATCCAAATTCTCAGGTGGTCTCTCTCAGCTGCCCAGCAGCACAGTGAGTACAGCACGAACGTTTGGCATATGCTCCCACAGCAGAAGAGCAAGGATTGAAAGCTGGTGCTGGACCTGTTCAGCACACAATCACCTTTACATTGGTGCCTCCATCCTTGCTTTCACTGCTCACTTTCATACAGGAAAAGCATTTGAATGGAATCAGTCCAGAGGCTGCTCTCTGCTGGCAGCAACACCGCACAGAATGAACAGTGGATTCTGCTCGCACAGCAGAAGGACCAGCAGGGAAAGCTAGTGCTAGGCTTCTTCAGCACACAAGGAGCTTTGCAACGGGGTCACCATCATTGCAGTCTCTCCTCGGTTTCATACCTAAAAGTCCATTTGAATCCAAATTCTCAGGTGGTCTCTCTCAGCTGCCCAGCAGCACAGTGAGTACAGCACGAACGTTTGGCATATGCTCCCACAGCAGAAGAGCAAGGATTGAAAGCTGGTGCTGGACCTGTTCAGCACACAATCACCTTTACATTGGTGCCTCCATCCTTGCTTTCACTGCTCACTTTCATACAGGAAAAGCATTTGAATGGAATCAGTCCAGAGGCTGCTCTCTGCTGGCAGCAACACCGCACAGAATGAACAGTGGATTCTGCTCGCACAGCAGAAGGACCAGCAGGGAAAGCTAGTGCTAGGCTTCTTCAGCACACAAGGAGCTTTGCAACGGGGTCACCATCATTGCAGTCTCTCCTCGGTTTCATACCTAAAAGTCCATTTGAATCCAAATTCTCCGGTGGTCTCTCTCAGCTGCCCAGCAGCACAGTGAGTACAGCACGAACGTTTGGCATCTGCTCCCACAGCAGAAGAGCAAGGATTGAAAGCTGGTGCTGGACCTGTTCAGCACACAATCACCTTTACATTGGTGACTCCATCGTTGCTTTCACTGCTAACACTCATACAGGAAAAGCATTTGAATGGAATCAGTCCAGAGCCTGCTCCCTTCTCGCAGCAACACAGCACAGAATGAACAGTGGCATCTGCTCCCAAGGCAGAAGGACCGGCAGGGAAAGATAGGGCTGTGTCTCTTCAGCACACAAGGAGCTTTGCAACGGGGTCACCATCATTGCAGTCTCTCCTCAGTTTCATACCTAAAAGTCCATTTGAATCCAAATTCTCAGGTGGTCTCTCTCAGCTGCCCAGCAGCACAGTGAGTACAGCACGAACGTTTGGCATCTGCTCCCACAGCAGAAGAGCCAGGATTGGAAGCTGGTGCTGGACCTGTTCAGCACACAATCCCCTTTACATTGGTGCCTCCATCGTTGCTTTCACTGCTCACTTTCATACAGGAAAAGCATTTGAATGGAATCAGTCCAGAGCCTGCTCTCTGCTGAGCAGCAACACAGTCAGCACAGAATGAACAGTGGATTCTGCTCGCACAGCAGAAGGACCAGCAGGGAAAGCTAGTGCTGGGCTTCTTCAGCACACAAGCAGCTTTGCAACGGGGTCACCATCATTGCAGTCTCTCCTCGGTTTCATACCTAAAAGTCCATTTGAATCCAAATTCTCAGGTGGTCTCTCTCAGCTGCCCAGCAGCACAGTGAGTACAGCACGAACGTTTGGCATCTGCTCCCACAGCAGAAGAGCAAGGATTGAAAGCTGGTGCTGGACCTGTTCAGCACACAATCCCCTTTACATTGGTGCCTCCGTCGTTACTTTCACTGCTAACACTCATACAGGAAAAGCATTTGAATGGAATCAGTCCAGAGCCTGCTCCCTGCTGGCAGCAACACCGCACAGAATGAACAGTGGATTCTGCTCGCACAGCAGAAGGACCAGCAGGGAAAGCTAGTGCTGGGCTTCTTCAGCACACAAGCAGCTTTGCAACGGGGTCACCATCATTGCAGTCTCTCCTCGGTTTCATACCTAAAAGTCCATTTGAATCCAAATTCTCAGGTGGTCTCTCTCAGCTGCCCAGCAGCACAGTGAGTACAGCACGAACGTTTGGCCTCTGCTCCCACAGCAGAAGAGCAAGGATTGGAAGCTGGTGCTGGACCTGTTCAGCACACAATCCCCTTTACATTGGTGCCTCCATCATTGCTTTCACTGCTCACTTTCATACAGGAAAAGCATTTGAATGGAATCAGTCCAGAGCCTGCTCTCTGCTGCGCAGCAACACAGCACAGAATGAACAGTGGCATCTGCTCACACGGCAGAAGGACCAGCAGGGAAAGCTAGTGCTGGGCTTGTTCAGCACACAAGGAGCTTTGCAACGGGGTCACCATCATTGCAGTCTCTCCTCGGTTTCATACCTAAAAGTCCATTTGAATCCAAATTCTCAGGTGGTCTCTCTCAGCTGCCCAGCAGCACAGTGAGTACAACACGAACGTTTGTCCTCTGCTCCCACAGCAGAAGAGCAAGGATTGGAAGCTGGTGCTGGACCTGTTCAGCACACAATCCCCTTTACATTGGTGCCTCCATCGTTGCTTTCACTGCTAACACTCATACAGGAAAAGCATTTGAATGGAATCAGTCCAGAGCCTGCTCCCTGCTCGCAGCAACACCGCACAGAATGAACAGTGGATTCTGCTCGCACAGCAGAAGGACCAGCAGGGAAAGCTAGTGCTGGGCTTGTTCAGCACACAAGGAGCTTTGCAACGGGGTCACCATCATTGCAGTCTATCCTCGGTTTCATACCTAAAAGTCCATTTGAATCCAAATTCTCAGGTGGTCTCTCTCAGCTGCCCAGCAGCACAGTGAGTACAGCACGAACGTTTGGCATCTGCTCCCACAGCAGAAGAGCAAGGATTGAAAGCTGGTGCTGGACCTGTTCAGCACACAATCCCCTTTACATTGGTGCCTCCATCCTTGCTTTCACTGCTCACTTTCATACAGGAAAAGCATTTGAATGGAATCAGTCCAGAGCCTGCTCTCTGCTGGCAGCAACACAGCACAGAATGAACAGTGGCATCTGCTCACACGGCAGAAGCATCATCAGGGAAAGCTTGTGTTCTGCTTCTTCACCACACAAGCAGCTTTGCAACGGGGTCACCATCATTGCAGTCTCTCCTCGGTTTCATACCTAAAAGTCATTTGAATCCAAATTCTCAGGTGGTCTCTCTCAGCTGCCCAGCAGCACAGTGAGTACAGCACGAACGTTTGGCATCTGCTCCCACAGCAGAAGAGCAAGGATTGAAAGCTGGTGCTGGATCTGTTCAGCACACAATCACCTTTACATTGGTGCCTCCATCGTTGCTTTCACTGCTAACACTCATACAGGAAAAGCATTTGAATGGAATCAGTCCAGAGCCTGCTCCCTTCTCGCAGCAACACAGCACAGAATGAACAGTGGCATCTGCTCACACGGCAGAAGGACCAGCAGGGAAAGATAGGGCTGTGTCTCTTCAGCACACAAGGAGCTTTGCAACGGGGTCACCATCATTGCAGTCTCTCCTCGGGTTCATACCTAAAAGTCCATTTGAATCCAAATTCTCAGGTGGTCTCTCTCAGCTGCCCAGCAGCACAGTGAGTACAGCACGAACGTTTGGCCTCTGCTCCCACAGCAGAAGAGCCAGGATTGAAAGCTGGTGCTGGACCAGTTCAGCACACAATCCCCTTTACATTGGTGCCTCCATCGTTGCTTTCACTGCTCACTTTCATACAGGAAAAGCATTTGAATGGAATCAGTCCAGAGCCTGCTCCCTGCTGGCAGCAGCACAGCACAGAATGAGCAGTGGATTCTGCTCGCACAGCAGAAGGACCAGCAGGGAAAGCTAGTGCTGGGCTTCTTCAGCACACAAGCAGCTTTGCAACGGGGTCACCATCATTGCAGTCTCTCCTCGGTTTCATACCTAAAAGTCCATTTGAATCCAAATTCTCAGGTGGTCTCTGTCAGCTGCCCAGCAGCACAGTGAGTACAGCACGAACGTTTGGCCTCTGCTCCCACAGCAGAAGAGCCAGGATTGGAAGCTGGTGCTGGACCTGTTCAGCACACAATCCCCTTTACATTGGTGCCTCCATCGTTGCTTTCACTGCTCACTTTCATACAGGAAAAGCATTTGAATGGAATCAGTCCAGAGCCTGCTCTCTGCTGCGCAGCAACACAGTCAGCACAGAATGAACAGTGGATTCTGCTCGCACAGCAGAAGGACCAGCAGGGAAAGCTAGTGCTGGGCTTCTTCAGCACACAAGCAGCTTTGCAACGGGGTCACCATCATTGCAGTCTCTCCTCGGTTTCATACCTAAAAGTCCATTTGAATCCAAATTCTCAGGTGGTCTCTCTCAGCTGCCCAGCAGCACAGTGAGTACAGCACGAACGTTTGGCCTCTGCTCCCACAGCAGAAGAGCAAGGATTGGAAGCTGGTGCTGGACCTGTTCAGCACACAATCCCCTTTACATTGGTGCCTCCATCATTGCTTTCACTGCTCACTTTCATACAGGAAAAGCATTTGAATGGAATCAGTCCAGAGCCTGCTCTCTGCTGCGCAGCAACACAGCACAGAATGAACAGTGGCATCTGCTCACACGGCAGAAGGACCAGCAGGGAAAGCTAGTGCTGGGCTTCTTCAGCACACAAGGAGCTTTGCAACGGGGTCACCATCATTGCAGTCTCTCCTCGGTTTCATACCTAAAAGTCCATTTGAATCCAAATTCTCAGGTGGTCTCTCTCAGCTGCCCAGCAGCACAGTGAGTACAACACGAACGTTTGTCCTCTGCTCCCACAGCAGAAGAGCCAGGATTGGAAGCTGGTGCTGGACCTGTTCAGCACACAATCCCCTTTACATTGGTGCCTCCATCGTTGCTTTCACTGCTAACACTCATACAGGAAAAGCATTTGAATGGAATCAGTCCAGAGCCTGCTCCCTGCTGGCAGCAACACCGCACAGAATGAACAGTGGATTCTGCTCGCACAGCAGAAGGACCAGCAGGGAAAGCTAGTGCTGGGCTTGTTCAGCACACAAGGAGCTTTGCAACGGGGTCACCATCATTGCAGTCTATCCTCGGTTTCATACCTAAAAGTCCATTTGAATCCAAATTCTCCGGTGGTCTCTCTCAGCTGCCCAGCAGCACAGTGAGTACAGCACGAACGTTTGGCATCTGCTCCCACAGCAGAAGAGCAAGGATTGAAAGCTGGTGCTGGACCTGTTCAGCACACAATCCCCTTTACATTGGTGCCTCCATCCTTGCTTTCACTGCTCACTTTCATACAGGAAAAGCATTTGAATGGAATCAGTCCAGAGCCTGCTCTCTGCTGGCAGCAACACAGCACAGAATGAACAGTGGCATCTGCTCACACGGCAGAAGCATCATCAGGGAAAGCTTGTGTTCTGCTTCTTCACCACGCAAGCAGCTTTGCAACGGGGTCACCATCATTGCAGTCTCTCCTCGGTTTCATACCTAAAAGTCCATTTGAATCCAAATTCTCAGGTGGTCTCTCTCAGCTGCCCAGCAGCACAGTGAGTACAGCACGAACGTTTGGCATCTGCTCCCACAGCAGAAGAGCAAGGATTGAAAGCTGGTGCTGGATCTGTTCAGCACACAATCACCTTTACATTGGTGCCTCCATCGTTGCTTTCACTGCTAACACTCATACAGGAAAAGCATTTGAATGGAATCAGTCCAGAGCCTGCTCCCTTCTCGCAGCAACACAGCACAGAATGAACAGTGGCATCTGCTCACACGGCAGAAGGACCAGCAGGGAAAGATAGGGCTGTGTCTCTTCAGCACACAAGGAGCTTTGCAACGGGGTCACCATCATTGCAGTCTCTCCTCGGGTTCATACCTAAAAGTCCATTTGAATCCAAATTCTCAGGTGGTCTCTCTCAGCTGCCCAGCAGCACAGTGAGTACAGCACGAACGTTTGGCCTCTGCTCCCACAGCAGAAGAGCCAGGATTGAAAGCTGGTGCTGGACCAGTTCAGCACACAATCCCCTTTACATTGGTGCCTCCATCGTTGCTTTCACTGCTCACTTTCATACAGGAAAAGCATTTGAATGGAATCAGTCCAGAGCCTGCTCCCTGCTGGCAGCAGCACAGCACAGAATGAGCAGTGGATTCTGCTCGCACAGCAGAAGGACCAGCAGGGAAAGCTAGTGCTGGGCTTCTTCAGCACACAAGCAGCTTTGCAACGGGGTCACCATCATTGCAGTCTCTCCTCGGTTTCATACCTAAAAGTCCATTTGAATCCAAATTCTCAGGTGGTCTCTGTCAGCTGCCCAGCAGCACAGTGAGTACAGCACGAACGTTTGGCCTCTGCTCCCACAGCAGAAGAGCCAGGATTGGAAGCTGGTGCTGGACCTGTTCAGCACACAATCCCCTTTACATTGGTGCCTCCATCGTTGCTTTCACTGCTCACTTTCATACAGGAAAAGCATTTGAATGGAATCAGTCCAGAGCCTGCTCTCTGCTGCGCAGCAACACAGTCAGCACAGAATGAACAGTGGATTCTGCTCGCACAGCAGAAGGACCAGCAGGGAAAGCTAGTGCTGGGCTTCTTCAGCACACAAGCAGCTTTGCAACGGGGTCACCATCATTGCAGTCTCTCCTCGGTTTCATACCTAAAAGTCCATTTGAATCCAAATTCTCAGGTGGTCTCAGCTGCTCAGCAGCACAGTGAGTACAGCACAAACGTTTGGCATCTGCTCCCACAGCAGAAGAGCAAGGATTGAAAGCTGGTGCTGGACCTGTTCAGCACACAATCCCCTTTACATTGGTGCCTCCGTCGTAGCTTTCACTGCTAACACTCATACAGGAAAAGCATTTGAATGGAATCAGTCCAGAGCCTGCTCCCTGCTGGCAGCAGCACAGCACAGAATGAGCAGTGGATTCTGCTCGCACCGCAGAAGGACCAGCAGGGAAAGCTAGTGCTGGGCTTCTTCAGCACACAAGCAGCTTTGCAACGGGGTCACCATCATTGCAGTCTCTCCTCGGTTTCATACCTAAAAGTCCACTTGAATCCAAATTCTCAGGTGGTCTCTCTCAGCTGCCCAGCAGCACAGTGAGTACAGCACGAACGTTTGGCCTCTGCTCCCACAGCAGAAGAGCAAGGATTGAAAGCTGGTGCTGGACCTGTTCAGCACACAATCACCTTCACATTGGTACCTCCATCGTTGCTTTCACTGCTCACTTTCATACAGGAAAAGCATTTGAATGGAATCAGTCCAGAGCCTGCTCTCTGCTGCGCAGCAACACAGTCAGCACAGAATCAACAGTGGCATTTGCTCACACGGCAGAAGGACCAGCAGGGAAAGCTAGTGCTGGGCTTCTTCAGCACACAAGGAGCTTTGCAACGGGGTCACCATCATTGCAGTCTCTCCTCGGTTTCATACCTAAAAGTCCATTTGAATCCAAATTCTCAGGTGGTCTCTCTCAGCTGCCCAGCAGCACAGAGAGTACAGCACGAACGTTTGGCATCTGCTCCCACAGCAGAAGAGCAAGGATTGAAAGCTGGTGCTGGACCTGTTCAGCACACAATCCCCTTTACATTGGTGCCTCCATCCTTGCTTTCACTGCTCACTTTCATACAGGAAAAGCATTTGAATGGAATCAGTCCAGAGCCTGCTCTCTGCTGGCAGCAACACAGCACAGAATGAACAGTGGCATCTGCTCACACGGCAGAAGCATCATCAGGGAAAGCTTGTGTTCTGCTTCTTCAGCACACAAGCAGCTTTGCAACGGGGTCACCATCATTGCAGTCTCTCCTCGGTTTCATACCTAAAAGTCCATTTGAATCCAAATTCTCAGGTGGTCTCTCTCAGCTGCCCAGCAGCACAGTGAGTACAGCACGAACGTTTGGCATCTGCTCCCACAGCAGAAGAGCAAGGATTGAAAGCTGGTGCTGGACCTGTTCAGCACACAATCACCTTTACATTGGTGCCTCCATCGTTGCTTTCACTGCTAACACTCATACAGGAAAAGCATTTGAATGGAATCAGTCCAGAGCCTGCTCCCTTCTCGCAGCAACACAGCACAGAATGAACAGGGGCATCTGCTCACACGGCAGAAGGACCAGCAGGGAAAGATAGGGCTGTGTCTCTTCAGCACACAAGGAGCTTTGCAACGGGGTCACCATCATTGCAGTCTCTCCTCGGGTTCATACCTAAAAGTCCATTTGAATCCAAATTCTCAGGTGGTCTCTCTCAGCTGCCCAGCAGCACAGTGAGTACAGCACGAACGTTTGGCCTCTGCTCCCACAGCAGAAGAGCCAGGATTGAAAGCTGGTGCTGGACCAGTTCAGCACACAATCCCCTTTACATTGGTGCCTCCATCGTTGCTTTCACTGCTCACTTTCATACAGGAAAAGCATTTGAATGGAATCAGTCCAGAGCCTGCTCCCTGCTGGCAGCAGCACAGCACAGAATGAGCCGTGGATTCTGCTCGCACAGCAGAAGGACCAGCAGGGAAAGCTAGTGCTGGGCTTCTTCAGCACACAAGCAGCTTTGCAACGGGGTCACCATCATTGCAGTCTCTCCTCGGGTTCATACCTAAAAGTCCACTTGAATCCAAATTCTCAGGTGGTCTCTCTCAGCTGCCCAGCAGCACAGTGAGTACAGCACGAACGTTTGGCCTCTGCTCCCACAGCAGAAGAGCAAGGATTGAAAGCTGGTGCTGGACCTGTTCAGCACACAATCACCTTCACATTGGTACCTCCATCGTTGCTTTCACTGCTCACTTTCATACAGGAAAAGCATTTGAATGGAATCAGTCCAGAGCCTGCTCTCTGCTGCGCAGCAACACAGTCAGCACAGAATCAACAGTGGCATTTGCTCACACGGCAGAAGGACCAGCAGGGAAAGCTAGTGCTGGGCTTCTTCAGCACACAAGCAGCTTTGCAACGGGGTCACCATCATTGCAGTCTCTCCTCGGTTTCATACCTAAAAGTCCATTTGAATCCAAATTCTCAGGTGGTCTCTCTCAGCTGCCCAGCAGCACAGAGAGTACAGCACGAACGTTTGGCATCTGCTCCCACAGCAGAAGAGCAAGGATTGAAAGCTGGTGCTGGACCTGTTCAGCACACAATCCCCTTTACATTGGTGCCTCCATCGTTGCTTTCACTGCTCACTTTCATACAGGAAAAGCATTTGAATGGAATCAGTCCAGAGCCTGCTCTCTGCTGGCAGCAACACAGCACAGAATGAACAGTGGCATCTGCTCACACGGCAGAAGCATCATCAGGGAAAGCTTGTGTTCTGCTTCTTCAGCACACAAGCAGCTTTGCAACGGGGTCACCATCATTGCAGTCTCTCCTCGGTTTCATACCTAAAAGTCCATTTGAATCCAAATTCTCAGGTGGTCTCTCTCAGCTGCCCAGCAGCACAGTGAGTACAGCACGAACGTTTGGCATCTGCTCCCACAGCAGAAGAGCAAGGATTGAAAGCTGGTGCTGGACCTGTTCAGCACACAATCACCTTTACATTGGTGCCTCCATCGTTGCTTTCACTGCTAACACTCATACAGGAAAAGCATTTGAATGGAATCAGTCCAGAGCCTGCTCCCTTCTCGCAGCAACACAGCACAGAATGAACAGTGGCATCTGCTCACACGGCAGAAGGACCAGCAGGGAAAGATAGGGCTGTGTCTCTTCAGCACACAAGCAGCTTTGCAACGGGGTCACCATCATTGCAGTCTCTCCTCGGGTTCATACCTAAAAGTCCATTTGAATCCAAATTCTCAGGTGGTCTCTCTCAGCTGCCCAGCAGCACAGTGAGTACAGCACGAACGTTTGGCCTCTGCTCCCACAGCAGAAGAGCCAGGATTGAAAGCTGGTGCTGGACCAGTTCAGCACACAATCCCCTTTACATTGGTGCCTCCATCGTTGCTTTCACTGCTCACTTTCATACAGGAAAAGCATTTGAATGGAATCAGTCCAGAGCCTGCTCCCTGCTGGCAGCAGCACAGCACAGAATGAGCAGTGGATTCTGCTCGCACAGCAGAAGGACCAGCAGGGAAAGCTAGTGCTGGGCTTCTTCAGCACACAAGCAGCTTTGCAACGGGGTCACCATCATTGCAGTCTCTCCTCGGTTTCATACCTAAAAGTCCATTTGAATCCAAATTCTCAGGTGGTCTCTCTCAGCTGCCCAGCAGCACAGTGAGTACAGCACGAACGTTTGGCCTCTGCTCCCACAGCAGAAGAGCCAGGATTGGAAGCTGGTGCTGGACCTGTTCAGCACACAATCCCCTTTACATTGGTGCCTCCATCGTTGCTTTCACTGCTCACTTTCATACAGGAAAAGCATTTGAATGGAATCAGTCCAGAGCATGCTCTCTGCTGCGCAGCAACACAGTCAGCACAGAATGAACAGTGGATTCTGCTCGCACAGCAGAAGGACCAGCAGGGAAAGCTATTGCTGGGCTTCTTCAGCACACAAGCAGCTTTGCAACGGGGTCACCATCATTGCAGTCTCTCCTTGGTTTCATACCTAAAAGTCCATTTGAATCCAAATTCTCAGGTGGTCTCTCTCAGCTGCCCAGCAGCACAGTGAGTACAGCACGAACGTTTGGCATCTGCTTCCACAGCAGAAGAGCAAGGATTGAAAGCTGGTGCTGGACCTGTTCAGCACACAATCACCTTCACATTGGTGCCTCCATCGTTGCTTTCACTGCTCACTTTCATACAGGAAAAGCATTTGAATGGAATCAGTCCAGAGCCTGCTCTCTGCTGCGCAGCAACACAGTCAGCACAGAATCAACAGTGGCATTTGCTCACACGGCAGAAGGACCAGCAGGGAAAGCTAGTGCTGGGCTTCTTCAGCACACAAGCAGCTTTGCAACGGGGTCACCATCATTGCAGTCTCTCCTCGGTTTCATACCTAAAAGTCCATTTGAATCCAAATTCTCAGGTGGTCTCTCTCAGCTGCCCAGCAGCACAGTGAGTACAGCACGAACGTTTGGCATCTGCTCCCACAGCAGAAGAGCAAGGATTGAAAGCTGGTGCTGGACCTGTTCAGCACACAATCCCCTTTACATTGGTGCCTCCATCCTTGCTTTCACTGCTCACTTTCATACAGGAAAAGCATTTGAATGGAATCAGTCCAGAGCCTGCTCTCTGCTGGCAGCAACACAGCACAGAATGAACAGTGGCATCTGCTCACACGGCAGAAGCATCATCAGGGAAAGCTTGTGTTCTGCTTCTTCAGCACACAAGCAGCTTTGCAACGTGGTCACCATCATTGCAGTCTCTCCTCGGTTTCATACCTAAAAGTCCTTTTGAATCCAAATTCTCAGGTGGTCTCTCTCAGCTGCCCAGCAGCACAGTGAGTACAGCACGAACGTTTGGCATCTGCTCCCACAGCAGAAGAGCAAGGATTGAAAGCTGGTGCTGGACCTGTTCAGCACACAATCCCCTTTACATTGGTGCCTCCGTCGTAGCTTTCACTGCTAACACTCATACAGGAAAAGCATTTGAATGGAATCAGTCCAGAGCCTGCTCCCTTCTCGCAGCAGCTCAGCACAGAATGAACAGTGGATTCTGCTCGCACAGCAGAAGGACCAGCAGTGAAAGCTAGTGCTGGGCTTCTTCAGCACACAAGGAGCTTTGCAACGGGGTCACCATCATTGCAGTCTCTCCTCGGTTTCATACCTAAAAGTCCATTTGAATCCAAATTCTCAGGTGGTCTCTCTCAGCTGCCCAGCAGCACAGTGAGTACAGCACGAACGTTTGGCATCTGCTCCCACAGCAGAAGAGCAAGGATTGAAAGCTGGTGCTGGACCTGTTCAGCACACAATCACCTTTACATTGGTGCCTCCATCCTTGCTTTCACTGCTAACACTCATACAGGAAAAGCATTTGAATGGAATCAGTCCAGAGCCTGCTCCCTGCTCGCAGCAACACAGCACAGAATGAACAGTGGCATCTGCTCACACGGCAGAAGGACCAGCAGGGAAAGATAGGGCTGTGTCTCTTCAGCACACAAGGAGCTTTGCAACGGGGTCACCATCATTGCAGTCTCTCCTCGGTTTCATACCTAAAAGTCCATTTGAATCCAAATTCTCAGGTGGTCTCAGCTGCCCAGCAGCACAGTGAGTACAGCACGAACGTTTGGCCTCTGCTCCCACAGCAGAAGAGCCAGGATTGGAAGCTGGTGCTGGACCTGTTCAGCAGACAATCCCCTTTATATTGGTGCCTCCATCGTTGCTTTCACTGCTAACACTCATACAGGAAAAGCATTTGAATGGAATCAGTCCAGAGCCTGCTCCCTGCTCGCAGCAACACAGCACAGAATGAACAGTGGCATCTGCTCACACGGCAGAAGGACCAGCAGGGAAAGATAGGGCTGTGTCTCTTCAGCACACAAGGAGCTTTGCAACGGGGTCACCATCATTGCAGTCTCTCCTCGGGTTCATACCTAAAAGTCCATTTGAATCCAAATTCTCAGGTGGTCTCTCTCAGCTGCCCAGCAGCACAGTGAGTACAACACGAACGTTTGGCCTCTGCTCCCACAGCAGAAGAGCCAGGATTGGAAGCTGGTGCTGGACCTGTTCAGCACACAATCCCCTTTACATTGGTGCCTCCATCGTTGCTTTCACTGCTAACACTCATACAGGAAAAGCATTTGAATGGAATCAGTCCAGAGCCTGCTCCCTGCTGGCAGCAACACCGCAGAGAATGAACAGTGGATTCTGCTCGCACAGCAGAAGGACCAGCAGGGAAAGCTAGTGCTGGGCTTCTTCAGCACACAAGCAGCTTTGCAACGGGGTCACCATCATTGCAGTCTCTCCTCGGTTTCATACCTAAAAGTCCATTTGAATCCAAATTCTCAGGTGGTCTCTCTCAGCTGCCCAGCAGCACAGTGAGTACAGCACGAACGTTTGGCCTCTGCTCCCACAGCAGAAGAGCCAGGATTGGAAGCTGGTGCTGGACCTGTTCAGCACACAATCCCCTTTACATTGGTGCCTCCATCGTTGCTTTCACTGCTCACTTTCATACAGGAAAAGCATTTGAATGGAATCAGTCCAGAGCCTGCTCTCTGCTGCGCAGCAACACAGTCAGCACAGAATGAACAGTGGCATCTGCTCACACAGCAGAAGGACCAGCAGGGAAAGCTAGTGCTGGGCTTCTTCAGCACACAAGCAGCTTTGCAACGGGGTCACCATCATTGCAGTCTCTCCTCGGGTTCATACCTAAAAGTCCATTTGAATCCAAATTCTCAGGTGGTCTCAGCTGCCCAGCAGCACAGTGAGTACAGCACAAACGTTTGGCATCTGCTCCCACAGCAGAAGAGCAAGGATTGAAAGCTGGTGCTGGACCTGTTCAGCACACAATCCCCTTTACATTGGTGCCTCCGTCGTAGCTTTCACTGCTAACACTCATACAGGAAAAGCATTTGAATGGAATCAGTCCAGAGCCTGCTCCCTGCTGGCAGCAGCACAGCACAGAATGAGCAGTGGATTCTGCTCGCACAGCAGAAGGACCAGCAGGGAAAGCTAGTGCTGGGCTTCTTCAGCACACAAGCAGCTTTGCAACGGGGTCACCATCATTGCAGTCTCTCCTCGGTTTCATACCTAAAGTCCACTTGAATCCAAATTCTCAGGTGGTCTCTCTCAGCTGCCCAGCAGCACAGTGAGTACAGCACGAACGTTTGGCCTCTGCTCCCACAGCAGAAGAGCAAGGATTGAAAGCTGGTGCTGGACCTGTTCAGCACACAATCACCTTCACATTGGTGCCTCCATCGTTGCTTTCACTGCTCACTTTCATACAGGAAAAGCATTTGAATGGAATCAGTCCAGAGCCTGCTCTCTGCTGCGCAGCAACACAGTCAGCACAGAATCAACAGTGGCATTTGCTCACACGGCAGAAGGACCAGCAGGGAAAGCTAGTGCTGGGCTTCTTCAGCACACAAGGAGCTTTGCAACGGGGTCACCATCATTGCAGTCTCTCCTCGGTTTCATACCTAAAAGTCCATTTGAATCCAAATTCTCAGGTGGTCTCTCTCAGCTGCCCAGCAGCACAGTGAGTACAGCACGAACGTTTGGCATCTGCTCCCACAGCAGAAGAGCAAGGATTGAAAGCTGGTGCTGGACCTGTTCAGCACACAATCCCCTTTACATTGGTGCCTCCATCGTTGCTTTCACTGCTCACTTTCATACAGGAAAAGCATTTGAATGGAATCAGTCCAGAGCCTGCTCTCTGCTGGCAGCAACACAGCACAGAATGAACAGTGGCATCTGCTCACACGGCAGAAGCATCATCAGGGAAAGCTTGTGTTCTGCTTCTTCAGCACACAAGCAGCTTTGCAACGTGGTCACCATCATTGCAGTCTCTCCTCGGTTTCATACCTAAAAGTCCTTTTGAATCCAAATTCTCAGGTGGTCTCTCTCAGCTGCCCAGCAGCACAGTGAGTACAGCACGAACGTTTGGCATCTGCTCCCACAGCAGAAGAGCAAGGATTGAAAGCTGGTGCTGGACCTGTTCAGCACACAATCCCCTTTACATTGGTGCCTCTGTCGTTGCTTTCACTGCTAACACTCATACAGGAAAAGCATTTGAATGGAATCAGTCCAGAGCCTGCTCTCTGCTGCGCAGCAACACAGTCAGCACAGAATGAACAGTGGATTCTGCTCGCACAGCAGAAGGACCAGCAGGGAAAGCTAGTGCTGGGCTTCTTCAGCACACAAGCAGCTTTGCAACGGGGTCACCATCATTGCAGTCTCTCCTCGGGTTCATACCTAAAAGTCCATTTGAATCCAAATTCTCAGGTGGTCTCAGCTGCCCAGCAGCACAGTGAGTACAGCACGAACGTTTGGCATCTGCTCCCACAGCAGAAGAGCAAGGATTGAAAGCTGGTGCTGGACCTGTTCAGCACACAATCCCCTTTACATTGGTACCTCCGTCGTAGCTTTCACTCCTAACACTCATACAGGAAAAGCATTTGAATGGAATCAGTCCAGAGCCTGCTCCCTTCTCGCAGCAGCACAGCACAGAATGAACAGTGGATAATGCTCGCACAGCAGAAGGACCAGCAGGGAAAGCTATAGTGCTGGGCTTGTTCAGCACACAAGGAGCTTTGCAACGGGGTCACCATCATTGCAGTCTCTCCTCGGTTTCATACCTAAAAGTCCATTTGAATCCAAATTCTCAGGTGGTCTCTCTCAGCTGCCCAGCAGCACAGTGAGTACAGCACGAACGTTTGGCATCTGCTCCCACAGCAGAAGAGCAAGGATTGAAAGCTGGTGCTGGACCTGTTCAGCACACAATCACCTTCACATTGGTGCCTCCATCGTTGCTTTCACTGCTCACTTTCATACAGGAAAAGCATTTGAATGGAATCAGTCCAGAGCCTGCTCTCTGCTGCGCAGGAACACAGTCAGCACAGAATGAACAGTGGCATCTGCTCACACGGCAGAAGGACCAGCAGGGAAAGCTAGTGCTGGGCTTCTTCAGTACACAAGGAGCTTTGCAACGGGGTCACCATCATTGCAGTCTCTCCTCGGTTTCATACCTAAAAGTCCATTTGAATCCAAATTCTCAGGTGGTCTCTCTCAGCTGCCCAGCAGCACAGTGAGTACAGCACGAACGTTTGGCATCTGCTCCCACAGCAGAAGAGCAAGGATTGAAAGCTGGTGCTGGACCTGTTCAGCACACAATCCCCTTTACATTGGTGCCTCCATCGTTGCTTTCACTGCTCACTTTCATACAGGAAAAGCATTTGAATGGAATCAGTCCAGAGCCTGCTCTCTGCTGCGCAGCAACACCGCACAGAATGAACAGTGGATACTGCTCGCACAGCAGAAGGACCAGCAGGGAAAGCTAGTGCTGGGCTTCTTCAGCACACAAGCAGCTTTGCAACGGGGTCACCATCATTGCAGTCTCTCCTTGGGTTCATACCTAAAAGTCCATTTGAATCCAAATTCTCAGGTGGTCTCAGCTGCCCAGCAGCACAGTGAGTACAGCACGAACGTTTGGCATCTGCTCCCACAGCAGAAGAGCAAGGATTGAAAGCTGGTGCTGGACCTGTTCAGCACACAATCCCCTTTACATTGGTGCCTCCATCGTTGCTTTCACTGCTAACACTCATACAGGAAAAGCATTTGAATGGAATCAGTCCAGAGCCTGCTCCCTGCTCGCAGCAACACAGCACAGAATGAACAGTGGCATCTGCTCACACGGGAGAAGGACCAGCAGGGAAAGATAGGGCTGTGTCTCTTCAGCACACAAGGAGCTTTGCAACGGGGTCACCATCATTGCAGTCTCTCCTCGGGTTCATACCTAAAAGTCCATTTGAATCCAAATTCTCAGGTGGTCTCAGCTGCCCAGCAGCACAGTGAGTACAGCACGAACGTTTGGCCTCTGCTCCCACAGCAGAAGAGCCAGGATTGGAAGCTGGTGCTGGACCTGTTCAGCACACAATCCCCTTTACATTGGTGCCTCCATCGTTGCTTTCACTGCTAACACTCATACAGGAAAAGCATTTGAATGGAATCAGTCCAGAGCCTGCTCCCTGCTGGCAGCAACACCGCACAGAATGAACAGTGGATTCTGCTCGCACAGCAGAAGGACCAGCAGGGAAAGCTAGTGCTGGGCTTGTTCAGCACACAAGGAGCTTTGCAACGGGGTCACCATCATTGCAGTCTCTCCTCGGTTTCATACCTAAAAGTTCATTTGAATCCAAATTCTCAGGTGGTCTCTCTCAGCTGCCCAGCAGCACAGTGAGTACAGCACGAACGTTTGGCATCTGCTCCCACAGCAGAAGAGCAAGGATTGAAAGCTGGTGCTGGACCTGTTCAGCACACAATCCCCTTTACATTGGTGCCTCCATCCTTGCTTTCACTGCTCACTTTCATACAGGAAAAGCATTTGAATGGAATCAGTCCAGAGCCTGCTCTCTGCTGGCAGCAACACAGCACAGAATGAACAGTGGCATCTGCTCACACGGCAGAAGCATCATCAGGGAAAGCTTGTGTTCTGCTTCTTCAGCACACAAGCAGCTTTGCAACGGGGTCACCATCATTGCAGTCTCTCCTCGGTTTCATACCTAAAAGTCCATTTGAATCCAAATTCTCAGGTGGTCTCTCTCAGCTGCCCAGCAGCACAGTGAGTACAGCACGAACGTTTGGCATCTGCTCCCACAGCAGAAGAGCAAGGATTGAAAGCTGGTGCTGGACCTGTTCAGCACACAATCACCTTTACATTGGTGCCTCCATCGTTGCTTTCACTGCTAACACTCATACAGGAAAAGCATTTGAATGGAATCAGTCCAGAGCCTGCTCCCTTCTCGCAGCAACACAGCACAGAATGAACAGTGGCATCTGCTCACACGGCAGAAGGACCAGCAGGGAAAGATAGGGCTGTGTCTCTTCAGCACACAAGCAGCTTTGCAACGGGGTCACCATCATTGCAGTCTCTCCTCGGGTTCATACCTAAAAGTCCATTTGAATCCAAATTCTCAGGTGGTCTCTCTCAGCTGCCCAGCAGCACAGTGAGTACAGCACGAACGTTTGGCCTCTGCTCCCACAGCAGAAGAGCCAGGATTGAAAGCTGGTGCTGGACCAGTTCAGCACACAATCCCCTTTACATTGGTGCCTCCATCGTTGCTTTCACTGCTCACTTTCATACAGGAAAAGCATTTGAATGGAATCAGTCCAGAGCCTGCTCCCTGCTGGCAGCAGCACAGCACAGAATGAGCAGTGGATTCTGCTCGCACAGCAGAAGGACCAGCAGGGAAAGCTAGTGCTGGGCTTCTTCAGCACACAAGCAGCTTTGCAACGGGGTCACCATCATTGCAGTCTCTCCTCGGTTTCATACCTAAAAGTCCATTTGAATCCAAATTCTCAGGTGGTCTCTCTCAGCTGCCCAGCAGCACAGTGAGTACAGCACGAACGTTTGGCCTCTGCTCCCACAGCAGAAGAGCCAGGATTGGAAGCTGGTGCTGGACCTGTTCAGCACACAATCCCCTTTACATTGGTGCCTCCATCGTTGCTTTCACTGCTCACTTTCATACAGGAAAAGCATTTGAATGGAATCAGTCCAGAGCATGCTCTCTGCTGCGCAGCAACACAGTCAGCACAGAATGAACAGTGGATTCTGCTCGCACAGCAGAAGGACCAGCAGGGAAAGCTAGTGCTGGGCTTGTTCAGCACACAAGGAGCTTTGCAACGGGGTCACCATCATTGCAGTCTCTCCTCGGTTTCATACCTAAAAGTCCATTTGAATCCAAATTCTCAGGTGGTCTCTCTCAGCTGCCCAGCAGCACAGTGAGTACAGCACGAACGTTTGGCATCTGCTTCCACAGCAGAAGAGCAAGGATTGAAAGCTGGTGCTGGACCTGTTCAGCACACAATCACCTTCACATTGGTGCCTCCATCGTTGCTTTCACTGCTCACTTTCATACAGGAAAAGCATTTGAATGGAATCAGTCCAGAGCCTGCTCTCTGCTGCGCAGCAACACAGTCAGCACAGAATCAACAGTGGCATTTGCTCACACGGCAGAAGGACCAGCAGGGAAAGCTAGTGCTGGGCTTCTTCAGCACACAAGCAGCTTTGCAACGGGGTCACCATCATTGCAGTCTCTCCTCGGTTTCATACCTAAAAGTCCATTTGAATCCAAATTCTCAGGTGGTCTCTCTCAGCTGCCCAGCAGCACAGTGAGTACAGCACGAACGTTTGGCATCTGCTCCCACAGCAGAAGAGCAAGGATTGAAAGCTGGTGCTGGACCTGTTCAGCACACAATCCCCTTTACATTGGTGCCTCCATCCTTGCTTTCACTGCTCACTTTCATACAGGAAAAGCATTTGAATGGAATCAGTCCAGAGCCTGCTCTCTGCTGGCAGCAACACAGCACAGAATGAACAGTGGCATCTGCTCACACGGCAGAAGCATCATCAGGGAAATCTTGTGTTCTGCTTCTTCAGCACACAAGCAGCTTTGCAACGTGGTCACCATCATTGCAGTCTCTCCTCGGTTTCATACCTAAAAGTCCTTTTGAATCCAAATTCTCAGGTGGTCTCTCTCAGCTGCCCAGCAGCACAGTGAGTACAGCACGAACGTTTGGCATCTGCTCCCACAGCAGAAGAGCAAGGATTGAAAGCTGGTGCTGGACCTGTTCAGCACACAATCCCCTTTACATTGGTGCCTCCGTCGTAGCTTTCACTGCTAACACTCATACAGGAAAAGCATTTGAATGGAATCAGTCCAGAGCCTGCTCCCTTCTCGCAGCAGCTCAGCACAGAATGAACAGTGGATTCTGCTCGCACAGCAGAAGGACCAGCAGTGAAAGCTAGTGCTGGGCTTCTTCAGCACACAAGGAGCTTTGCAACGGGGTCACCATCATTGCAGTCTCTCCTCGGTTTCATACCTAAAAGTCCATTTGAATCCAAATTCTCAGGTGGTCTCTCTCAGCTGCCCAGCAGCACAGTGAGTACAGCACGAACGTTTGGCATCTGCTCCCACAGCAGAAGAGCAAGGATTGAAAGCTGGTGCTGGACCTGTTCAGCACACAATCACCTTTACATTGGTGCCTCCATCCTTGCTTTCACTGCTAACACTCATACAGGAAAAGCATTTGAATGGAATCAGTCCAGAGCCTGCTCCCTGCTCGCAGCAACACAGCACAGAATGAACAGTGGCATCTGCTCACACGGCAGAAGGACCAGCAGGGAAAGATAGGGCTGTGTCTCTTCAGCACACAAGGAGCTTTGCAACGGGGTCACCATCATTGCAGTCTCTCCTCGGTTTCATACCTAAAAGTCCATTTGAATCCAAATTCTCAGGTGGTCTCAGCTGCCCAGCAGCACAGTGAGTACAGCACGAACGTTTGGCCTCTGCTCCCACAGCAGAAGAGCCAGGATTGGAAGCTGGTGCTGGACCTGTTCAGCACACAATCCCCTTTATATTGGTGCCTCCATCGTTGCTTTCACTGCTAACACTCATACAGGAAAAGCATTTGAATGGAATCAGTCCAGAGCCTGCTCCCTGCTCGCAGCAACACAGCACAGAATGAACAGTGGCATCTGCTCACACGGCAGAAGGACCAGCAGGGAAAGATAGGGCTGTGTCTCTTCAGCACACAAGGAGCTTTGCAACGGGGTCACCATCATTGCAGTCTCTCCTCGGGTTCATACCTAAAAGTCCATTTGAATCCAAATTCTCAGGTGGTCTCTCTCAGCTGCCCAGCAGCACAGTGAGTACAACACGAACGTTTGGCCTCTGCTCCCACAGCAGAAGAGCCAGGATTGGAAGCTGGTGCTGGACCTGTTCAGCACACAATCCCCTTTACATTGGTGCCTCCATCGTTGCTTTCACTGCTAACACTCATACAGGAAAAGCATTTGAATGGAATCAGTCCAGAGCCTGCTCCCTGCTGACAGCAACACCGCAGAGAATGAACAGTGGATTCTGCTCGCACAGCAGAAGGACCAGCAGGGAAAGCTAGTGCTGGGCTTCTTCAGCACACAAGCAGCTTTGCAACGGGGTCACCATCATTGCAGTCTCTCCTCGGTTTCATACCTAAAAGTCCATTTGAATCCAAATTCTCAGGTGGTCTCTCTCAGCTGCCCAGCAGCACAGTGAGTACAGCACGAACGTTTGGCCTCTGCTCCCACAGCAGAAGAGCCAGGATTGGAAGCTGGTGCTGGACCTGTTCAGCACACAATCCCCTTTACATTGGTGCCTCCATCGTTGCTTTCACTGCTCACTTTCATACAGGAAAAGCATTTGAATGGAATCAGTCCAGAGCCTGCTCTCTGCTGCGCAGCAACACAGTCAGCACAGAATGAACAGTGGCATCTGCTCACACAGCAGAAGGACCAGCAGGGAAAGCTAGTGCTGGGCTTCTTCAGCACACAAGCAGCTTTGCAACGGGGTCACCATCATTGCAGTCTCTCCTCGGGTTCATACCTAAAAGTCCATTTGAATCCAAATTCTCAGGTGGTCTCTCTCAGCTGCCCAGCAGCACAGTGAGTACAGCACGAACGTTTGGCATCTGCTCCCACAGCAGAAGAGCAAGGATTGAAAGCTGGTGCTGGACCTGTTCAGCACACAATCCCCTTTACATTGGTGCCTCCATCGTTGCTTTCACTGCTCACTTTCATACAGGAAAAGCATTTGAATGGAATCAGTCCAGAGCCTGCTCTCTGCTGCGCAGCAACACAGTCAGCACAGAATGAACAGTGGATTCTGCTCGCACAGCAGAAGGACCAGCAGGGAAAGCTAGTGCTGGGCTTCTTCAGCACACAAGCAGCTTTGCAACGGGGTCACCATCATTGCAGTCTCTCCTCGGGTTCATACCTAAAAGTCCATTTGAATCCAAATTCTCAGGTGGTCTCAGCTGCCCAGCAGCACAGTGAGTACAGCACGAACGTTTGGCATCTGCTCCCACAGCAGAAGAGCCAGGATTGAAAGCTGGTGCTGGACCTGTTCAGCACACAATCCCCTTTACATTGGTGCCTCTGTCGTAGCTTTCACTGCTAACACTCATACAGGAAAAGCATTTGAATGGAATCAGTCCAGAGCCTGCTCCCTTCTCGCAGCAGCACAGCACAGAATGAACAGTGGATTCTGCTCGCACAGCAGAAGGACCAGCAGGGAAAGCTATAGTGCTGGGCTTGTTCAGCACACAAGGAGCTTTGCAACGGGGTCACCATCATTGCAGTCTCTCCTCGGTTTCATACCTAAAAGTCCATTTGAATCCAAATTCTCAGGTGGTCTCTCTCAGCTGCCCAGCAGCACAGTGAGTACAGCACGAACGTTTGGCATCTGCTCCCACAGCAGAAGAGCAAGGATTGAAAGCTGGTGCTGGACCTGTTCAGCACACAATCACCTTCACATTGGTGCCTCCATCGTTGCTTTCACTGCTCACTTTCATACAGGAAAAGCATTTGAATGGAATCAGTCCAGAGCCTGCTCTCTGCTGCGCAGCAACACAGTCAGCACAGAATCAACAGTGGCATCTGCTCACACGGCAGAAGGACCAGCAGGGAAAGCTAGTGCTGGGCTTCTTCAGCACACAAGGAGCTTTGCAACGGGGTCACCATCATTGCAGTCTCTCCTCGGTTTCATGCCTAAAAGTCCATTTGAATCCAAATTCTCAGGTGGTCTCTCTCAGCTGCCCAGCAGCACAGTGAGTACAGCACGAACGTTTGGCATCTGCTCCCACAGCAGAAGAGCAAGGATTGAAAGCTGGTGCTGGACCTGTTCAGCACACAATCACCTTTACATTGGTGCCTCCATCGTTGCTTTCACTGCTAACACTCATACAGGAAAAGCATTTGAATGGAATCAGTCCAGAGCCTGCTCCCTGCTCGCAGCAACACAGCACAGAATGAACAGTTTCATCTGCTCACATGGCAGAAGGACCAGCAGGGAAAGATAGGGCTGTGTCTCTTCAGCACACAAGGAGCTTTGCAACGGGGTCACCATCATTGCAGTCTCTCCTCGGGTTCATACCTAAAAGTCCATTTGAATCCAAATTCTCAGGTGGTCTCTCTCAGCTGCCCAGCAGCACAGTGAGTACAACACGAACGTTTGGCCTCTGCTCCCACAGCAGAAGAGCCAGGATTGGAAGCTGGTGCTGGACCTGTTCAGCACACAATCCCCTTTACATTGGTGCCTCCATCGTTGCTTTCACTGCTAACACTCATACAGGAAAAGCATTTGAATGGAATCAGTCCAGAGCCTGCTCCCTGCTGGCAGCAATACCGCACAGAATGAACGGTGGATTCTGCTCGCACAGCAGAAGGACCAGCAGGGAAAGCTAGTGCTGGGCTTGTTCAGCACACAAGGAGCTTTGCAACGGGGTCACCATCATTGCAGTCTCTCCTCGGTTTCATACCTAAAAGTCCATTTGAATCCAAATTCTCAGGTGGTCTCTCTCAGCTGCCCAGCAGCACAGTGAGTACAGCACGAACGTTTGGCATCTGCTCCCACAGCAGAAGAGCAAGGATTGAAAGCTGGTGCTGGACCTGTTCAGCACACAATCCCCTTTACATTGGTGCCTCCATCCTTGCTTTCACTGCTCACTTTCATACAGGAAAAGCATTTGAATGGAATCAGTCCAGAGCCTGCTCTCTGCTGGCAGCAACACAGCACAGAATGAACAGGGGCATCTGCTCACATGGCAGAAGGACCAGCAGGGAAAGCTAGTGCTGGGCTTCTTCAGCACACAAGGAGCTTTGCAACGGGGTCACCATCATTGCAGTCTCTCCTCGGTTTCATACCTAAAAGTCCATTTGAATCCAAATTCTCAGGTGGTCTCTCTCAGCTGCCCAGCAGCACAGTGAGTACAACACGAACGTTTGGCCTCTGCTCCCACAGCAGAAGAGCCAGGATTGGAAGCTGGTGCTGGACCTGTTCAGCACACAATCCCCTTTATATTGGTGCCTCCATCGTTGCTTTCACTGCTAACACTCATACAGGAAAAGCATTTGAATGGAATCAGTCCAGAGCCTGCTCCCTTCTCGCAGCAACACAGCACAGAATGAACAGTGGCATCTGCTCACACGGCAGAAGGACCAGCAGGGAAAGATAGGGCTGTGTCTCTTCAGCACACAAGGAGCTTTGCAACGGGGTCACCATCATTGCAGTCTCTCCTCGGGTTCATACCTAAAAGTCCATTTGAATCCAAATTCTCAGGTGGTCTCTCAGCTGCCCAGCAGCACAGTGAGTACAACACGAACGTTTGGCCTCTGCTCCCACAGCAGAAGAGCCAGGATTGGAAGCTGGTGCTGGACCTGTTCAGCACACAATCCCCTTTACATTGGTGCCTCCATCGTTGCTTTCACTGCTAACACTCATACAGGAAAAGCATTTGAATGGAATCAGTCCAGAGCCTGCTCCCTGCTGGCAGCAACACCGCACAGAATGAACAGTGGATTCTGCTCGCACAGCAGAAGGACCAGCAGGGAAAGCTAGTGCTGGGCTTGTTCAGCACACAAGGAGCTTTGCAACGGGGTCACCATCATTGCAGTCTCTCCTCGGTTTCATACCTAAAAGTCCATTTGAATCCAAATTCTCAGGTGGTCTCTCTCAGCTGCCCAGCAGCACAGTGAGTACAGCACGAACGTTTGGCATCTGCTCCCACAGCAGAAGAGCAAGGATTGAAAGCTGGTGCTGGACCTGTTCAGCACACAATCCCCTTTACATTGGTGCCTCCATCGTTGCTTTCACTGCTCACTTTCATACAGGAAAAGCATTTGAATGGAATCAGTCCAGAGCCTGCTCTCTGCTGCGCAGCAACACAGTCAGCACAGAATGAACAGTGGATTCTGCTCGCACAGCAGAAGGACCAGCAGGGAAAGCTAGTGCTGGGCTTCTTCAGCACACAAGGAGCTTTGCAACGGGGTCACCATCATTGCAGTCTCTCCTCGGTTTCATACCTAAAAGTCCATTTGAATCCAAATTCTCAGGTGGTCTCTCTCAGCTGCCCAGCAGCACAGTGAGTACAACACGAACGTTTGGCCTCTGCTCCCACAGCAGAAGAGCCAGGATTGGAAGCTGGTGCTGGACCTGTTCAGCACACAATCCCCTTTATATTGGTGCCTCCATCGTTGCTTTCACTGCTAACACTCATACAGGAAAAGCATTTGAATGGAATCAGTCCAGAGCCTGCTCCCTTCTCGCAGCAACACAGCACAGAATGAACAGTGGCATCTGCTCACACGGCAGAAGGACCAGCAGGGAAAGATAGGGCTGTGTCTCTTCAGCACACAAGGAGCTTTGCAACGGGGTCACCATCATTGCAGTCTCTCCTCGGGTTCATACCTAAAAGTCCATTTGAATCCAAATTCTCAGGTGGTCTCTCAGCTGCCCAGCAGCACAGTGAGTACAACACGAACGTTTGGCCTCTGCTCCCACAGCAGAAGAGCCAGGATTGGAAGCTGGTGCTGGACCTGTTCAGCACACAATCCCCTTTACATTGGTGCCTCCATCGTTGCTTTCACTGCTAACACTCATACAGGAAAAGCATTTGAATGGAATCAGTCCAGAGCCTGCTCCCTGCTGGCAGCAACACCGCACAGAATGAACAGTGGATTCTGCTCGCACAGCAGAAGGACCAGCAGGGAAAGCTAGTGCTGGGCTTGTTCAGCACACAAGGAGCTTTGCAACGGGGTCACCATCATTGCAGTCTCTCCTCGGTTTCATACCTAAAAGTCCATTTGAATCCAAATTCTCAGGTGGTCTCTCTCAGCTGCCCAGCAGCACAGTGAGTACAGCACGAACGTTTGGCATCTGCTCCCACAGCAGAAGAGCAAGGATTGAAAGCTGGTGCTGGACCTGTTCAGCACACAATCCCCTTTACATTGGTGCCTCCATCGTTGCTTTCACTGCTCACTTTCATACAGGAAAAGCATTTGAATGGAATCAGTCCAGAGCCTGCTCTCTGCTGCGCAGCAACACAGTCAGCACAGAATGAACAGTGGATTCTGCTCGCACAGCAGAAGGACCAGCAGGGAAAGCTAGTGCTGGGCTTCTTCAGCACACAAGCAGCTTTGCAACGGGGTCACCATCATTGCAGTCTCTCCTCGGTTTCATACCTAAAAGTCCATTTGAATCCAAATTCTCAGGTGGTCTCTCTCAGCTGCCCAGCAGCACAGTGAGTACAGCACGAACGTTTGGCCTCTGCTCCCACAGCAGAAGAGCCAGGATTGGAACCTGGTGCTGGACCTGTTCAGCACACAATCCCCTTTACATTGGTGCCTCCATCGTTGCTTTCACTGCTCACTTTCATACAGGAAAAGCATTTGAATGGAATCAGTCCAGAGCCTGCTCTCTGCTGCGCAGCAACACAGTCAGCACAGAATGAACAGTGGATTCTGCTCGCACAGCAGAAGGACCAGCAGGGAAAGCTAGTGCTGGGCTTCTTCAGCACACAAGCAGCTTTGCAACGGGGTCACCATCATTGCAGTCTCTCCTCGGGTTCATACCTAAAAGTCCATTTGAATCCAAATTCTCAGGTGGTCTCAGCTGCCCAGCAGCACAGTGAGTACAGCACGAACGTTTGGCATCTGCTCCCACAGCAGAAGAGCAAGGATTGAAAGCTGGTGCTGGACCTGTTCAGCACACAATCCCCTTTACATTGGTGCCTCCGTCGTAGCTTTCACTGCTAACACTCATACAGGAAAAGCATTTGAATGGAATCAGTCCAGAGCCTGCTCCCTTCTCGCAGCAGCACAGCACAGAATGAACAGTGGATTCTGCTCGCACAGCAGAAGGACCAGCAGGGAAAGCTATAGTGCTGGGCTTGTTCAGCACACAAGGAGCTTTGCAACGGGGTCACCATCATTGCAGTCTCTCCTTGGTTTCATACCTAAAAGTCCATTTGAATCCAAATTCTCAGGTGGTCTCTCTCAGCTGCCCAGCAGCACAGTGAGTACAGCACGAACGTTTGGCATCTGCTCCCACAGCAGAAGAGCAAGGATTGAAAGGTGGTGCTGGACCTGTTCAGCACACAATCACCTTCACATTGGTGCCTCCATCGTTGCTTTCACTGCTCACTTTCATACAAGAAAAGCATTTGAATGGAATCAGTCCAGAGCCTGCTCTCTGCTGCGCAGCAACACAGTCAGCTCAGAATGAACAGTGGATTCTGCTCGCACAGCAGAAGGACCAGCGGGGAAAGCTAGTGCTGGGCTTCTTCAGCACACAAGCAGCTTTGCAGCGGGGTCACCATCATTGCAGTCTCTCCTCGGTTTCATACCTAAAAGTCCATTTGAATCCAAATTCTCAGGTGGTCTCTCTCAGCTGCCCAGCAGCACAGTGAGTACAGCACGAACGTTTGGCATCTGCTCCCACAGCAGAAGAGCCAGGATTGAAAGCTGGTGCTGGACCTGTTCAGCACACAATCCCCTTTACATTGGTGCCTCCATCCTTGCTTTCACTGCTCACTTTCATACAGGAAAAGCATTTGAATGGAATCAGTCCAGAGCCTGCTCCCTGCTGGCAGCAACACCGCAGAGAATGAACAGTGGATTCTGCTCGCACAGCAGAAGGACCAGCAGGGAAAGCTAGTGCTGGGCTTGTTCAGCACACAAGGAGCTTTGCAACGGGGTCACCATCATTGCAGTCTCTTCTCGGTTTCATACCTAAAAGTCCATTTGAATCCAAATTCTCAGGTGGTCTCTCTCAGCTGCCCAGCAGCACAGTGAGTACAGCGCGAACGTTTGGCATCTGCTCCCACAGCAGAAGAGCAAGGATTGAAAGCTGGTGCTGGACCTGTTCAGCACACAATCCCCTTTACATTGGTGCCTCCGTCGTAGCTTTCACTGCTAACACTCATACAGGAAAAGCATTTGAATGGAATCAGTCCAGAGCCTGCTCCCTTCTCGCAGCAGCACAGCACAGAATGAACAGTGGATTCTGCTCGCACAGCAGAAGGACCAGCAGGGAAAGCTATAGTGCTGGGCTTGTTCAGCACACAAGGAGCTTTGCAACGGGGTCACCATCATTGCAGTCTCTCCTTGGTTTCATACCTAAAAGTCCATTTGAATCCAAATTCTCAGGTGGTCTCTCTCAGCTGCCCAGCAGCACAGTGAGTACAGCACGAACGTTTGGCATCTGCTCCCACAGCAGAAGAGCAAGGATTGAAAGGTGGTGCTGGACCTGTTCAGCACACAATCACCTTCACATTGGTGCCTCCATCGTTGCTTTCACTGCTCACTTTCATACAGGAAAAGCATTTGAATGGAATCAGTCCAGAGCCTGCTCTCTGCTGCGCAGCAACACAGTCAGCACAGAATGAACAGTGGCATCTGCTCACACGGCAGAAGGACCAGCAGGGAAAGCTAGTGCTGGGCTTCTTCAGCACACAAGGAGCTTTGCAACGGGGTCACCATCATTGCAGTCTCTCCTCGGTTCCATACCTAAAAGTCCATTTGAATCCAAATTCTCAGGTGGTCTCTCTCAGCTGCCCAGCAGCACAGTGAGTACAGCACGAACGTTTGGCATCTGCTCCCACAGCAGAAGAGCAAGGATTGAAAGCTGGTGCTGGACCAGTTCAGCACACAATCCCCTTTACATTGGTGCCTCCATCGTTGCTTTCACTGCTCACTTTCATACAGGAAAAGCATTTGAATGGAATCAGTCCAGAGCCTGCTCCCTTCTCGCAGCAGCACAGCACAGAATGAACAGTGGATTCTGCTCGCACAGCAGAAGGACCAGCAGTGAAAGCTAGTGCTGGGCTTGTTCAGCACACAAGGAGCTTTGCAACGGGGTCACCATCATTGCAGTCTCTCCTCGGTTTCATACCTAAAAGTCCATTTGAATCCAAATTCTCAGGTGGTCTCTCTCAGCTGCCCAGCAGCACAGTGAGTACAGCACGAACGTTTGGCATCTGCTCCCACAGCAGAAGAGCAAGGATTGAAAGCTGGTGCTGGACCTGTTCAGCACACAATCACCTTTACATTGGTGCCTCCATCGTTGCTTTCACTGCTAACACTCATACAGGAAAAGCATTTGAATGGAATCTGTCCAGAGCCTGCTCCCTGCTCGCAGCAACACAGCACAGAATGAACAGTGGCATCTGCTCACACGGCAGAAGGACCAGCAGGGAAAGATAGGGCTGTGTCTCTTCAGCACACAAGGAGCTTTGCAACGGGGTCACCATCATTGCAGTCTCTCCTCGGGTTCATACCTAAAAGTCCATTTGAATCCAAATTCTCAGGTGGTCTCTCTCAGCTGCCCAGCAGCACAGTGAGTACAGCACGAACGTTTGGCCTCTGCTCCCACAGCAGAAGAGCCAGGATTGGAAGCTGGTGCTGGACCTGTTCAGCACACAATCCCCTTTACATTGGTGCCTCCATCGTTGCTTTCACTGCTAACACTCATACAGGAAAAGCATTTGAATGGAATCAGTCCAGAGCCTGCTCCCTGCTGGCAGCAACACCGCAGAGAATGAACAGTGGATTCTGCTCGCACAGCAGAAGGACCAGCAGGGAAAGCTAGTGCTGGGCTTGTTCAGCACACAAGGAGCTTTGCAACGGGGTCACCATCATTGCAGTCTCTCCTCGGTTTCATACCTAAAAGTCCATTTGAATCCAAATTCTCAGGTGGTCTCTCTCAGCTGCCCAGCAGCACAGTGAGTACAGCACGAACGTTTGGCATCTGCTCCCACAGCAGAAGAGCAAGGATTGAAAGCTGGTGCTGAACCTGTTCAGCACACAATCCCCTTTACATTGGTGCCTCCATCCTTGCTTTCACTGCTCACTTTCATACAGGAAAAGCATTTGAATGGAATCAGTCCAGAGCCTGCTCCCTGGTGGCAGCAACACAGCACAGAATGAACAGTGGCATCTGCTCACACGGCAGAAGGACCAGCAGGGAAAGCTAGTGCTGGGCTTCTTCAGCACACAAGGAGCTTTGCAACGGGGTCACCATCATTGCAGTCTCTCCTCGGTTTCATACCTAAAAGTCCATTTGAATCCAAATTCTCAGGTGGTCTCTCTCAGCTGCCCAGCAGCACAGTGAGTACAGCACGAACGTTTGGCATCTGCTCCCACAGCAGAAGAGCAAGGATTGAAAGCTGGTGCTGGACCTGTTCAGCACACAATCACCTTTACATTGGTGCCTCCATCGTTGCTTTCACTGCTAACACTCATACAGGAAAAGCATTTGAATGGAATCAGTCCAGAGCCTGCTCCCTGCTCGCAGCAACACAGCACAGAATGAACAGTGGCATCTGCTCACACGGCAGAAGGACCAGCAGGGAAAGATAGGGCTGTGTCTCTTCAGCACACAAGGAGCTTTGCAACGGGGTCACCATCATTGCAGTCTCTCCTCGGGTTCATACCTAAAAGTCCATTTGAATCCAAATTCTCAGGTGGTCTCTCTCAGCTGCCCAGCAGCACAGTGAGTACAACACGAACGTTTGGCCTCTGCTCCCACAGCAGAAGAGCCAGGATTGGAAGCTGGTGCTGGACCTGTTCAGCACACAATCCCCTTTACATTGGTGCCTCCATCGTTGCTTTCACTGCTAACACTCATACAGGAAAAGCATTTGAATGGAATCAGTCCAGAGCCTGCTCCCTGCTGGCAGCAACACCGCAGAGAATGAACAGTGGATTCTGCTCGCACAGCAGAAGGACCAGCAGGGAAAGCTAGTGCTGGGCTTGTTCAGCACACAAGGAGCTTTGCAACGGGGTCACCATCATTGCAGTCTCTCCTCGGTTTCATACCTAAAAGTCCATTTGAATCCAAATTCTCAGGTGGTCTCTCTCAGCTGCCCAGCAGCACAGTGAGTACAGCACGAACGTTTGGCATCTGCTCCCACAGCAGAAGAGCAAGGATTGAAAGCTGGTGCTGGACCTGTTCAGCACACAATCCCCTTTACATTGGTGCCTCCATCCTTGCTTTCACTGCTCACTTTCATACAGGAAAAGCATTTGAATGGAATCAGTCCAGAGCCTGCTCCCTGGTGGCAGCAACACAGCACAGAATGAACAGTGGCATCTGCTCACACGGCAGAAGGACCAGCAGGGAAAGCTAGTGCTGGGCTTCTTCAGCACACAAGGAGCTTTGCAACGGTGTCACAATCATTGCAGTCTCTCCTCGGTTTCATACCTAAAAGTCCATTTGAATCCAAATTCTCAGGTGGTGTCTCTCAGCTGCCCAGCAGCACAGTGAGTACAACACGAACGTTTGGCCTCTGCTCCCACAGCAGAAGAGCCAGGATTGGAAGCTGGTGCTGGACCTGTTCAGCACACAATCCCCTTTACATTGGTGCCTCCATCGTTGCTTTCACTGCTAACACTCATACAGGAAAAGCATTTGAATGGAATCAGTCCAGAGCCTGCTCCCTTCTCGCAGCAGCACAGCACAGAATGAACAGTGGATTCTGCTCGCACAGCAGAAGGACCAGCAGGGAAAGCTAGTGCTGGGCTTCTTCAGCACACAAGCAGCTTTGCAACGGGGTCACCATCATTGCAGTCTCTCCTCGGTTTCATACCTAAAAGTCCATTTGAATCCAAATTCTCAGGTGGTCTCTCTCAGCTGCCCAGCAGCACAGTGAGTACAGCACGAACGTTTGGCATCTGCTCCCACAGCAGAAGAGCAAGGATTGAAAGCTGGTGCTGGACCTGTTCAGCACACAATCACCTTCACATTGGTGCCTCCATCGTTGCTTTCACTGCTCACTTTCATACAGGAAAAGCATTTGAATGGAATCAGTCCAGAGCCTGCTCTCTGCTGCGCAGCAACACAGTCAGCACAGAATGAACAGTGGCATCTGCTCACACGGCAGAAGGACCAGCAGGGAAAGCTAGTGCTGGGCTTCTTCAGCACACAAGGAGCTTTGCAACGGGGTCACCATCATTGCAGTCTCTCCTCGGTTCCATACCTAAAAGTCCATTTGAATCCAAATTCTCAGGTGGTCTCTCTCAGCTGCCCAGCAGCACAGTGAGTACAGCACGAACGTTTGGCATCTGCTCCCACAGCAGAAGAGCAAGGATTGAAAGCTGGTGCTGGACCAGTTCAGCACACAATCCCCTTTACATTGGTGCCTCCATCGTTGCTTTCACTGCTCACTTTCATACAGGAAAAGCATTTGAATGGAATCAGTCCAGAGCCTGCTCCCTTCTCGCAGCAGCACAGCACAGAATGAACAGTGGATTCTGCTCGCACAGCAGAAGGACCAGCAGGGAAAGCTAGTGCTGGGCTTCTTCAGCACACAAGGAGCTTTGCAACGGGGTCAACATCATTGCAGTCTCTCCTCGGTTTCATACCTAAAAGTCCATTTGAATCCAAATTCTCAGGTGGTCTCTCTCAGCTGCCCAGCAGCACAGTGAGTACAGCACGAACGTTTGGCATCTGCTCCCACAGCAGAAGAGCAAGGATTGAAAGCTGGTGCTGGACCTGTTCAGCACACAATCACCTTTACATTGGTGCCTCCATCGTTGCTTTCACTGCTAACACTCATACAGGAAAAGCATTTGAATGGAATCTGTCCAGAGCCTGCTCCCTGCTCGCAGGAACACAGCACAGAATGAACAGTGGCATCTGCTCACACGGCAGAAGGACCAGCAGGGAAAGATAGGGCTGTGTCTCTTCAGCACACAAGGAGCTTTGCAACGGGGTCACCATCATTGCAGTCTCTCCTCGGGTTCATACCTAAAAGTCCATTTGAATCCAAATTCTCAGGTGGTCTCTCTCAGCTGCCCAGCAGCACAGTGAGTACAACACGAACGTTTGGCCTCTGCTCCCACAGCAGAAGAGCCAGGATTGGAAGCTGGTGCTGGACCTGTTCAGCACACAATCCCCTTTACATTGGTGCCTCCATCGTTGCTTTCACTGCTAACACTCATACAGGAAAAGCATTTGAATGGAATCAGTCCAGAGCCTGCTCCCTTCTGGCAGCAACACCGCAGAGAATGAAGAGTGGATTCTGCTCGCACAGCAGAAGGACCAGCAGGGAAAGCTAGTGCTGGGCTTGTTCAGCACACAAGGAGCTTTGCAACGGGGTCACCATCATTGCAGTCTCTCCTCGGTTTCATACCTAAAAGTCCATTTGAATCCAAATTCTCAGGTGGTCTCTCTCAGCTGCCCAGCAGCACAGTGAGTACAGCACGAACGTTTGGCATCTGCTCCCACAGCAGAAGAGCAAGGATTGAAAGATGGTGCTGGACCTGTTCAGCACACAATCCCCTTTACATTGGTGCCTCCATCCTTGCTTTCACTGCTCACTTTCATACAGGAAAAGCATTTGAATGGAATCAGTCCAGAGCCTGCTCCCTGGTGGCAGCAACACAGCACAGAATGAACAGTGGCATCTGCTCACACGGCAGAAGGACCAGCAGGGAAAGCTAGTGCTGGGCTTCTTCAGCACACAAGCAGCTTTGCAACGGGGTCACCATCATTGCAGTCTCTCCTTGGTTTCATACCTAAAAGTCCATTTGAATCCAAATTCTCAGGTGGTGTCTCTCAGCTGCCCAGCAGCACAGTGAGTACAACACGAACGTTTGGCCTCTGCTCCCACAGCAGAAGAGCCAGGATTGGAAGCTGGTGCTGGACCTGTTCAGCACACAATCCCCTTTACATTGGTGCCTCCATCGTTGCTTTCACTGCTAACACTCATACAGGAAAAGCATTTGAATGGAATCAGTCCAGAGCCTGCTCCCTTCTCGCAGCAACACCGCACAGAATGAACAGTGGCATCTGCTCACACGGCAGAAGGACCAGCAGGGAAAGATAGGGCTGTGTCTCTTCAGCACACAAGGAGCTTTGCAACGGGGTCACCATCATTGCAGTCTCTCCTCGGGTTCATACCTAAAAGTCCATTTGAATCCAAATTCTCAGGTGGTCTCTCTCAGCTGCCCAGCAGCACAGTGAGTACAACACGAATGTTTGGCCTCTGCTCCCACAGCAGAAGAGCCAAGATTGGAAGCTGGTGCTGGACCTGTTCAGCACACAATCCCCTTTACATTGGTGCCTCCATCGTTGCTTTCACTGCTAACACTCATACAGGAAAAGCATTTGAATGGAATCAGTCCAGAGCCTGCTCCCTGCTGGCAGCAACACCGCAGAGAATGAACAGTGGATTCTGCTCGCACAGCAGAAGGACCAGCATTGAAAGCTAGTGCTGGGCTTGTTCAGCACACAAGGAGCTTTGCAACGGGGTCACCATCATTGCAGTCTCTCCTCGGTTTCATACCTAAAAGTCCATTTGAATCCAAATTCTCAGGTGGTCTCTCTCAGCTGCCCAGCAGCACAGTGAGTACAGCACGAACGTTTGGCATCTGCTCCCACAGCAGAAGAGCAAGGATTGAAAGCTGGTGCTGGACCTGTTCAGCACACAATCCCCTTTACATTGGTGCCTCCATCCTTGCTTTCACTGCTCACTTTCATACAGGAAAAGCATTTGAATGGAATCAGTCCAGAGCCTGCTCTCTGCTGGCAGCAACACAGCACAGAATGAACAGTGGCATCTGCTCACACGGCAGAAGGACCAGCAGGGAAAGCTAGTGCTGGGCTTCTTCAGCACACAAGGAGCTTTGCAACGGGGTCACCATCATTGCAGTCTCTCCTCGGTTTCATACCTAAAAGTCCATTTGAATCCAAATTCTCAGGTGGTCTCTCTCAGCTGCCCAGCAGCACAGTGAGTACAGCACGAACGTTTGGCCTCTGCTCCCACAGCAGAAGAGCCAGGATTGGAAGCTGGTGCTGGACCTGTTCAGCACACAATCCCCTTTATATTGGTGCCTCCATCGTTGCTTTCACTGCTCACTTTCATACAGGAAAAGCATTTGAATGGAATCAGTCCAGAGCCTGCTCTCTGCTGCGCAGCAACACAGTCAGCACAGAATGAACAGTGGATTCTGCTCGCACAGCAGAAGGACCAGCAGGGAAAGCTAGTGCTGGGCTTCTTCAGCACACAAGCAGCTTTGCAACGGGGTCACCATCATTGCAGTCTCTCCTCGGGTTCATACCTAAAAGTCCATTTGAATCCAAATTCTCAGGTGGTCTCTCTCAGCTGCCCAGCAGCACAGTGAGTACAGCACGAACGTTTGGCATCTGCTCCCACAGCAGAAGAGCAAGGATTGAAAGCTGGTGCTGGACCTGTTCAGCACACAATCCCCTTTACATTGGTGCCTCCATCGTTGCTTTCACTGCTAACACTCATACAGGAAAAGCATTTGAATGGAATCAGTCCAGAGCCTGCTCCCTGCTGGCAGCAACACCGCAGAGAATGAACAGTGGATTCTGCTCGCACAGCAGAAGGACCAGCAGGGAAAGCTAGTGCTGGGCTTGTTCAGCACACAAGGAGCTTTGCAACGGGGTCACCATCATTGCAGTCTCTTCTCGGTTTCATACCTAAAAGTCCATTTGAATCCAAATTCTCAGGTGGTCTCTCTCAGCTGCCCAGCAGCACAGTGAGTACAGCGCGAACGTTTGGCATCTGCTCCCACAGCAGAAGAGCAAGGATTGAAAGCTGGTGCTGGACCAGTTCAGCACACAATCCCCTTTACATTGGTGCCTCCATCGTTGCTTTCACTGCTCACTTTCATACAGGAAAAGCATTTGAATGGAATCAGTCCAGAGGCTGCTCTCTGCTGCGCAGCAACACAGTCAGCACAGAATGAACAGTGGATTCTGCTCGCACAGCAGAAGGACCAGCAGGGAAAGCTAGTGCTGGGCTTCTTAGGCACACAAGCAGCTTTGCAACGGGGTCACCATCATTGCAGTCTCTCCTCGGTTTCATACCTAAAAGTCCATTTGAATCCAAATTCTCAGGTGGTCTCTCTCAGCTGCCCAGCAGCACAGTGAGTACAGCACGAACGTTTGGCATCTGCTCCCACAGCAGAAGAGCCAGGATTGGAAGCTGGTGCTGGACCTGTTCAGCACACAATCCCCTTTACATTGGTGCCTCCATCGTTGCTTTCACTGCTCACTTTCATACAGGAAAAGCATTTGAATGGAATCAGTCCAGAGCCTGCTCTCTGCTGCGCAGCAACACAGTCAGCACAGAATCAACAGTGGCATTTGCTCACACAGCAGAAGGACCAGCAGGGAAAGCTAGTGCTGGGCTTCTTCAGCACACAAGCAGCTTTGCAACGGGGTCACCATCATTGCAGTCTCTCCTCGGGTTCATACCTAAAAGTCCATTTGAATCCAAATTCTCAGGTGGTCTCAGCTGCCCAGCAGCACAGTGAGTACAGCACGAACGTTTGGCATCTGCTCCCACAGCAGGAGAGCAAGGATTGAAAGCTGGTGCTGGACCTGTTCAGCACACAATCCCCTTTACATTGGTGCCTCCGTCGTAGCTTTCACTGCTAACACTCATACAGGAAAAGCTTTTGAATGGAATCAGTCCAGAGCCTGCTCCCTTCTCGCAGCAGCACAGCACAGAATGAACAGTGGATTCTGCCCGCACAGCAGAAGGACCAGCAGGGAAAGCTATAGTGCTGGGCTTCTTCAGCACACAAGGAGCTTTGCAACGGGGTCACCATCATTGCAGTCTCTCCTCGGTTTCATACCTAAAAGTCCATTTGAATCCAAATTCTCAGGTGGTCTCTCTCAGCTGCCCAGCAGCACAGTCAGTACAGCACGAACGTTTGGCATCTGCTCCCACAGCAGAAGAGCAAGGATTGAAAGCTGGTGCTGGACCTGTTCAGCACACAATCACCTTCACATTGGTGCCTCCATCGTTGCTTTCACTGCTCACTTTCATACAGGAAAAGCATTTGAATGGAATCAGTCCAGAGCCTGCTCTCTGCTGCGCAGCAACACAGCACAGAATGAACAGTGGCATCTGCTCACACGGCAGAAGGACCAGCAGGGAAAGATAGGGCTGTGTCTCTTCAGCACACAAGCAGCTTTGCAACGGGGTTACCATCATTGCAGTCTCTCCTCGGTTTCATACCTAAAAGTCCATTTGAATCCAAATTCTCAGGTGGTCTCTCTCAGCTGCCCAGCAGCACAGTGAGTACAACACGAACGTTTGGCCTCTGCTCCCACAGCAGAAGAGCAAGGATTGAAAGCTGGTGCTGGACCTGTTCAGCACACAATCCCCTTTACATTGGTGCCTCCATCGTTGCTTTCACTGCTAACACTCATACAGGAAAAGCATTTGAATGGAATCAGTCCAGAGCCTGCTCCCTGCTCGCAGCAACACAGCACAGAATGAACAGTGGCATCTGCTCACACGGCAGAAGGACCATCAGGGAAAGATAGGGCTGTGTTTCTTCAGCACACAAGGAGCTTTGCAACGGGGTCACCATCATTGCAGTCTCTCCTCGGGTTCATACCTAAAAGTCCATTTGAATCCAAATTCTCAGGTGGTCTCTCTCAGCTGCCCAGCAGCACAGTGAGTACAACACGAACGTTTGGCCTCTGCTCCCACAGCAGAAGAGCCAGGATTGGAAGCTGGTGCTGTACCTGTTCAGCACACAATCCCCTTTACATTGGTGCCTCCATCGTTGCTTTCACTGCTCACTTTCATACAGGAAAAGCATTTGAATGGAATCAGTCCAGAGCCTGCTCCCTGCTGGCAGCAACACAGCACAGAATGAACAGTGGATTCTGCCCGCACAGCAGAAGGACCAGCAGGGAAAGCTAGTGCTGGGCTTGTTCAGCACACAAGGAGCTTTGCAACGGGGTCACCATCATTGCAGTCTCTCCTCGGTTTCATACCTAAAAGTCCATTTGAATCCAAATTCTCAGGTGGTCTCTCTCAGCTGCCCAGCAGCACAGTGAGTACAGCACGAACGTTTGGCATCTGCTCCCACAGCAGAAGAGCAAGGATTGAAAGCTGGTGCTGGACCTGTTCAGCACACAATCCCCTTTACATTGGTGCCTCCATCCTTGCTTTCACTGCTCACTTTCATACAGGAAAAGCATTTGAATGGAATCAGTCCAGAGCCTGCTCTCTGCTGGCAGCAACACAGCACAGAATGAACAGTGGCATCTGCTCACACGGCAGAAGCATCATCAGGGAAAGCTAGTGCTCTGCTTCTTCAGCACACAAGAAGCTTTGCAACGTGGTCACCATCATTGCAGTCTCTCCTCGGTTTCATACCTAAAAGTCCTTTTGAATCCAAATTCTCAGGTGGTCTCTCTCAGCTGCCCAGCAGCACAGTGAGTACAGCACGAACGTTTGGCATCTGCTCCCGCAGCAGAAGAGCAAGGATTGAAAGATGGTGTTGGACCAGTTCAGCACAAAATCTCCTTTACATTGGTGCCTCCATCGTTGCTTTCCCTGCTCACTTTCATACAGGAAAAGCATTTGAATGGAATCAGTCCAGAGCTTGCTCTCTGCTGCGCAGGAACACAGTCAGCACAGAATGAACAGTGGCATCTGCTCACACGGCAGAAGGACCAGCAGGGAAAGCTAGTGCTGGGCTTCTTCAGCACACAAGGAGCTTTGCAACGGGGTCACCATCATTTCAGTCTCTCCTCGGTTTCATACCTAAAAGTCCATTTGAATCCAAATTCTCAGGTGGTCTCTCTCAGCTGCCCAGCAGCACAGTGAGTACAGCACGAACGTTTGGCCTCTGCTCCCACAGCAGAAGAGCAAGGATTGAAAGCTGGTGCTGGACCTGTTCAGCACACAATCACCTTTACATTGGTGCCTCCATCCTTGCTTTCACTGCTCACTTTCATACAGGAAAAGCATTTGAATGGAATCAGTCCAGAGCCTGCTCTCTGCTGCGCAGCAACACAGTCAGCACAGAATGAACAGTGGACTCAGCTAACACAGCAGAAGGACCAGCAGGGAAAGGTAGGGCTGTGTCTCTTCAGCACACATGCAGCTTTGCAACGGGGTCACCATCATTGCAGTCTCTCCTCGGTTTCATACCTAAAAGTCCATTTGAATCCAAATTCTCAGGTGGTCTCTCTCAGCTGCCCAGCAGCACAGTGAGTACAGCACGAACGTTTGGCCTCTGCTCCCACAGCAGAAGAGCAAGAATTGAAAGCTGGTGCTGGACCTGTTCAGCACACAATCACCTTTACATTGGTGCCTCCATCCTTGCTTTCAATGCTCACTTTCATACAGGAAAAGCATTTGAATGGAATCAGTCCAGAGGCTGCTCTCTGCTGGCAGCAACACAGCACAGAATGAACAGTGGCATCTGCTCACACGGCAGAAGCATCATCAGGGAAAGCTAGTGCCCTGCTTCTTCAGCACACAAGCAGCTTTGCAACGGGGTCACCATCATTGCAGTCTCTCCTCGGTTTCATACCTAAAAGTCCTTTTGAATCCAAATTCTCAGGTGGTCTCTCTCAGCTGCCCAGCAGCACAGTGAGTACAGCACGAACGTTTGGCATCTGCTCCCGCAGCAGAAGAGCAAGGATTGAAAGCTGGTGTTGGACCTGTTCAGCACACAATCACCTTTACATTGGTGCCTCCATCGTTGCTTTCACTGCTCACTTTCATACAGGAAAAGCATTTGAATGAAATCAGTCCAGAGCCTGCTCTCTGCTGCGCAGCAACACAGTCAGCACAGAATGAACAGTGGCATCTGCTCACACGGCAGAAGGACCAGCAGGGAAAGCTAGTGCTGGGCTTCTTCAGCACACAAGCAGCTTTGCAACGGGGTTACCATCATTGCAGTCTCTCCTCGGTTTCATACCTAAAAGTCCATTTGAATCCAAATTCTCAGGTGGTCTCAGCTGCCCAGCAGCACAGTGAGTACAGCACGAACGTTTGGCATCTGCTCCCACAGCAGAAGAGCAAGGATTGAAAGCTGGTGCTGGACCAGTTCAGCACACAATCTCCTTTACATTGGTGCCTCCGTCGTAGCTTTCACTGCTAACACTCATACAGGAAAAGCATTTGAATGGAATCAGTCCAGAGCCTGCTCCCTGCTGGCAGCAACATCGCACAGAATGAACAGTGGATTCTGCTCGCACAGCAGAAGGACCAGCAGGGAAAGCTAGTGCTGGGCTTCTTCAGCACACAAGCAGCTTTGCAACGGGGTCACCATCATTGCAGTCTCTCCTCGGGTTCATACCTAAAAGTCCATTTGAATCCAAAATCTCAGGTGGTCTCAGCTGCCCAGCAGCACAGTGAGTACAGCACGAACGTTTGGCATCTGCTCCCACAGCAGAAGAGCAAGGATTGAAAGCTGGTGCTGGACCTGTTCAGCACACAATCCCCTTTACATTGGTGCCTCCATCGTTGCTTTCACTGCTCACTTTCATACAAGAAAAGCATTTGAATGGAATCAGTCCAGAGCCTGCTCTCTGCTGCGCAGCAACACAGTCAGCTCAGAATGAACAGTGGATTCTGCTCGCACAGCAGAAGGACCAGCGGGGAAAGCTAGTGCTGGGCTTCTTCAGCACACAAGCAGCTTTGCAGCGGGGTCACCATCATTGCAGTCTCTCCTCGGTTTCATACCTAAAAGTCCATTTGAATCCAAATTCTCAGGTGGTCTCTCTCAGCTGCCCAGCAGCACAGTGAGTACAGCACGAACGTTTGGCATCTGCTCCCACAGCAGAAGAGCCAGGATTGAAAGCTGGTGCTGGACCTGTTCAGCACACAATCCCCTTTACATTGGTGCCTCCATCCTTGCTTTCACTGCTCACTTTCATACAGGAAAAGCATTTGAATGGAATCAGTCCAGAGCCTGCTCTCTGCTGCGCAGCAACACAGTCAGCACAGAATCAACAGTGGCATTTGCTCACACGGCAGAAGGACCAGCAGGGAAAGCTAGTGCTGGGCTTCTTCAGCACACAAGCAGCTTTGCAACGGGGTCACCATCATTGCAGTCTCTCCTCGGTTTCATACCTAAAAGTCCATTTGAATCCAAATTCTCAGGTGGTCTCTCTCAGCTGCCCAGCAGCACAGTGAGTACAGCACGAACGTTTGGCATCTGCTCCCACAGCAGAAGAGCAAGGATTGAAAGCTGGTGCTGGACCTGTTCAGCACACAATCCCCTTTACATTGGTGCCTCCGTCGTAGCTTTCACTGCTAACACTCATACAGGAAAAGCTTTTGAATGGAATCAGTCCAGAGCCTGCTCCCTGCTGGCAGCAACACCGCACAGAATGAACAGTGGATTCTGCTCGCACAGCAGAAGGACCAGCAGGGAAAGCTAGTGCTGGGCTTCTTCAGCACACAAGGAGCTTTGCAACGGGGTCACCATCATTGCAGTCTCTCCTCGGGTTCATACCTAAAAGTCCATTTGAATCCAAATTCTCAGGTGGTCTCAGCTGCCCAGCAGCACAGTGAGTACAGCACGAACGTTTGGCATCTGCTCCCACAGCAGAAGAGCAAGGATTGAAAGCTGGTGCTGGACCTGTTCAGCACACAATCCCCTTTACATTGGTGCCTCCATCGTTGCTTTCACTGCTAACTTTCATACAAGAAAAGCATTTGAATGGAATCAGTCCAGAGCCTGCTCTCTGCTGCGCAGCAACACAGTCAGCTCAGAATGAACAGTGGATTCTGCTCGCACAGCAGAAGGACCAGCAGGGAAAGCTATTGCTGGGCTTCTTCAGCACACAAGCAGCTTTGCAACGGGGTCACCATCATTGCAGTCTCTCCTTGGTTTCATACCTAGAAGTCCATTTGAATCCAAATTCTCAGGTGGTCTCTCTCAGCTGCCCAGCAGCACAGTGAGTACAGCACGAACGTTTGGCCTCTCCTCCCACAGCAGAAGAGCCAGGATTGGAAGCTGGTGCTGGACCTGTTCAGCACACAATCCCCTTTACATTGGTGCCTCCATCGTTGCTTTCACTGCTCACTTTCATACAGGAAAAGCATTTGAATGGAATCAGTCCAGAGACTGCTCTCTGCTGCGCAGCAACACAGTCAGCACAGAATCAACAGTGGCATTTGCTCACACGGCAGAAGGACCAGCAGGGAAAGCTAGTGCTGGGCTTCTTCAGCACACAAGGAGCTTTGCAACGGGGTCACCATCATTGCAGTCTCTCCTCGGTTTCATACCTAAAAGTCCATTTGAATCCAAATTCTCAGGTGGTCTCTCTCAGCTGCCCAGCAGCACAGTGAGTACAGCACGAACGTTTGGCATCTGCTCCCACAGCAGAAGAGCAAGGATTGAAAGATGGTGCTGGACCTGTTCAGCACACAATCACCTTTACATTGGTGCCTCCATCCTTGCTTTCACTGCTAACACTCATACAGGAAAAGCATTTGAATGGAATCAGTCCAGTGCCTGCTCCCTGCGGTCCGCAACACAGCACAGAATGAACAGTGTATTCTGCTCACACGGCAGAAGGACCAGCAGGGAAAGATAGGGCTGTGTCTCTTCAGCACACAAGCAGCTTTGCAACGGGGTCACCATCATTGCAGTCTCTCCTCGGTTTCATACCTAAAAGTCCATTTGAATCCAAATTCTCAGGTGGTCTCTCTCAGCTGCCCAGCAGCACAGTGAGTACAGCACGAACGTTTGGCATCTGCTCCCACAGCAGAAGAGCAAGGATTGAAAGCTGGTGCTGGACCTGTTCAGCACACAATGACCTTCACATTGGTGCCTCTATCGTTGCTTTCACTGCTAACACTCATACAGGAAATCATTTGAATGGAATCAGTCCAGAGGCTGCTCTCTGCTGGCAGCAACACAGCACAGAATGAACAGTGGCATCTGCTCACACGGCAGAAGCATCATCAGGGAAAGCTAGTGCTCTGCTTCTTCAGCACACAAGCAGCTTTGCAACGGGGTCACCATCATTGCAGTCTCTCCTCGGTTTCATACCTAAAAGTCCATTTGAATCCAAATTCTCAGGTAGTCTCAGCTGCCCAGCAGCACAGTGAGTACAGCACGAACGTTTGGCATCTGCTCCCACAGCAGAAGAGCAAGGATTGAAAGCTGATGCTGTACCTGTTCAGCACACAATCACCTTTACATTGGTGCCTCCGTCGTAGCTTTCACTGCTAACACTCATACAGGAAAAGCATTTGAATGGAATCAGTCCAGAGCCTGCTCCCTGCTGGCAGCAACACAGCACAGAATGAACAGTGGATTCTGCTCGCACAGCAGAAGGACCAGCAGGGAAAGCTATTGCTGGGCTTCTTCAGCACACAAGGAGCTTTGCAACGGGGTCACCATCATTGCAGTCTCTCCTCGGTTTCATACCTAAAAGTCCATTTGAATCCAAATTCTCAGGTGGTCTCTCTCAGCTGCCCAGCAGCACAGTGAGTACAGCACGAACGTTTGGCATCTGCTCCCACAGCAGAAGAGCAAGGATTGAAAGCTGGTGCTGGACCGGTTCAGCACACAATCCCCTTTACATTGGTGCCTCCATCGTTGCTTTCACTGCTCACTTTCATACAAGAAAAGCATTTGAATGGAATCAGTCCACAGCCTGCTCTCTGCTGCGCAGCAACACAGTCAGCTCAGAATGAACAGTGGATTCTGTTCGCACAGCAGAAGGACCAGCAGGGAAAACTAGTGCCGGGCTTCTTCAGCACACAAGCAGCTTTGCAATGGGGTCACCATCATTGCAGTCTCTCCTCGGTTTCATACCTAAAAGTCCATTTGAATCCAAATTCTCAGGTGGTCTCAACTGCCCAGCAGCACAGTGAGTACAGCACGAACGTTTGGCATCTGCTCCCACAGCAGAAGAGCAAGGATTGAAAGCTGGTGCTGGACCTGTTCAGCACACAATCCCCTTTACATTGGTGCCTCCGTCGTAGCTTTCACTGCTAACACTCATACAGGAAAAGCTTTTGAATTTAATCAGTCCAGAGCCTGCTCCCTTCTCGCAGCAACACAGCACAGAATGAACAGTGGCATCTGCTCACACGGCAGAAGGACCAGCAGGGAAAGCTAGTGCTCTGCTTCTTCAGCACACAAGGAGCTTTGCAACGGGGTCACCATCATTGCAGTCTCTCCTCGGTTTCATACCTAAAAGTCCATTTGAATCCAAATTCTCAGGTGGTCTCTCTCAGCTGCCCAGCAGCACAGTGAGTACAGCACGAACGTTTGGCATCTGCTCCCACAGCAGAAGAGCAAGGATTGAAAGCTGGTGCTGGACCTGTTCAGCACACAGTCCCCTTTACATTGGTGCCTCCATCGTTGCTTTCACTGCTAACTTTCATACAAGAAAAGCATTTGAATGGAATCAGTCCAGAGCCTGCTCTCTGCTGCGCAGCAACACAGTCAGCTCAGAATGAACAGTGGATTCTGCTCGCACAGCAGAAGGACCAGCAGGGAAAGCTAGTGCTGGGCTTCTTCAGCACACAAGCAGCTTTGCAACGGGGTCACCATCATTGCAGTCTCTCCTTGGTTTCATACCTAAAAGTCCATTTGAATCAAAATTCTCAGGTGGTCTCTCTCAGCTGCCCAGCAGCACAGTGAGTACAGCACGAACGTTTGGCATCTGCTCCCGCAGCAGAAGAGCAAGGATTGAAAGCTGGTGCTGGACCTGTTCAGCACACAATCCCCTTTACATTGGTGCCTCCATCGTTGCTTTCACTGCTCACTTTCATACAGGAAAAGCATTTGAATGAAATCAGTCCAGAGCCTGCTCTCTGCTGCGCAGGAACACAGCACAGACTCAACAGTGGCATTTGCTCACACGGCAGAAGGACCAGCAGGGAAAGCTAGTGCTGGGCTTCTTCAGCACACAAGCAGCTTTGCAACGGGGTCACCATCATTGCAGTCTCTCCTCGGTTTCATACCTAAAAGTCCATTTGAATCCAAATTCTCAGGTGGTGTCTCTCAGCTGCCCAGCAGCACAGTTACTACAGCACGAACGTTTGGCATATGCTCCCAAAGCAGAAGAGCCAGGATTGGAAGCTGGTGCTGGACCTGTTCAGCACACAATCCCCTTTACATTGCTGCCTCCGTCGTTGCTTTCACTGCTAACACTCATACAGGAAAAGCATTTGAATGGAATCAGTCCACAGCCTGCTCGCTGCGGGCAGCAACACAGCACAGAATGAACAGTGGCATCTGCTCACACGGAAGAAGCATCATCAGGGAAAGCTAGTGCTCTGCTTCTTCAGCACACAAGCAGCTTTGCAACGTGGTCACCATCATTGCAGTCTCTCCTCGGTTTCATAACCTAAATGTCCATTTGAATCCAAATTCTCAGGTGGTCTCTCTCAGCTGCCCAGCAGCACAGTGAGTACAGCACGAACGTTTGGCTTCTGCTCCCACAGCAGAAGAGCAAGGATTGAAAGCTGGTGCTGGACCTGTTCAGCACACAATCCCCTTTACATTGGTGCCTCCGTCGTTGCTTTCACTGCTAACACTCATACAGGAAAAGCATTTGAATGGAATCAGTCCAGAGCCTGCTCCCTGCTGGCAACAACACCGCACAGAATGAGCAGTGGATTCTGCTCGCACAGCAGAAGGACCAGCAGGGAAAGCTTGTGCTGGGCTTGTTCAGCACACAAGCAGCTTTGCAACGGGGTCACCATCATTGCAGTCTCTCCTCGGTTTCATACCTAAAAGTCCTTTTGAATCCAAATTCTCAGGTGGTCTCTCTCAGCTGCCCAGCAGCACAGTGAGTACAGCACGAACGTTTGGCATCTGCTCCCACAGCAGAAGAGCAAGGATTGAAAGCTGGTGCTGGACCTGTTCAGCACACAATCCCCTTTACATTGGTGCCTCCATCCTTGCTTTCACTGCTCACTTTCATACAGGAAAAGCATTTGAATGAAATCAGTCCAGAGCCTGCTCTCTGCTGCGCAGCAACACAGCACAGAATCAACAGTGGCATTTGCTCACACGGCAGAAGGACCAGCAGGGAAAGCTAGTGCTGGGCTTCTTCAGCACACAAGCAGCTTTGCAACGGGGTCACCATCATTGCAGTCTCTCCTCGGTTTCATACCTAAAAGTCCATTTGAATCCAAATTCTCAGGTGGTGTCTCTCAGCTGCCCAGCAGCACAGTGAGTACAGCACGAACGTTTGGCCTCTGCTCCCACAGCAGAAGAGCCAAAATTGGAAGCTGGTGCTGGACCTGTTCAGCACACAATCCCCTTTACATTGGTGCCTCCATCGTTGCTTTCACTGCTCACTTTCATACAGGAAAAGCATTTGAATGGAATCAGTCCAGAGCCTGCTCTCTGCTGAGCAGCAACACAGTCAGCACAGAATGAACAGTGGATTCTGCTCCCACAGCAGAAGGACCAGCAGGGAAAGCTTGTGCTGGGCTTCTTCAGCACACAAGGAGCTTTGCAACGGGGTCACCATCATTGCAGTCTCTCCTCGGTTTCATACCTAAAAGTCCTTTTGAATCCAAATTCTCAGGTGGTCTCTCTCAACTGCCCAGCAGCACAGTGAGTACAGCACAAACGTTTGGCATCTGCTCCCGCAGCAGAAGAGCAAGGATTGAAAGCTGGTGCTGGACCTGTTCAGCACACAATCCCCTTTACATTGGTGCCTCCGTCGTTGCTTTCACTGCTCACTTTCATACAGGAAAAGCATTTGAATGAAATCAGTCCAGAGCCTGCTCTCTGCTGCGCAGCAACACAGTCAGCACAGAATGAACAGTGGCATCTGCTCGCACAGCAGAAGGACCAGCAGGGAAAGCTAGTGCTGGGCTTCTTCAGCACCCAAGCATCTTTGCAACGGGGTCACCATCATTGCAGTCTCTCCTCGGGTTCATACCTAAAAGTCCATTTGAATCCAAATTCTCAGGTGGTCTCAGCTGCCCAGCAGCACAGTGAGTACAGCACGAACGTTTGGCATCTGCTCCCACAGCAGAAGAGCAAGGATTGAAAGCTGGTGCTGGACCTGTTCAGCACACAATCCCCTTTACATTGGTGCCTCCATCGTTGCTTTCACAGCTAACTTTCATACATGAAAAGCATTTGAATGGAATCAGTCCAGAGCCTGCTCTCTGCTGCGCAGCAACACAGTCAGCTCAGAATGAACAGTGGATTCTGCTCGCACAGCAGAAGGACCAGCAGGGAAAGCTAGTGCTGGGCTTCTTCAGCACACAAGCAGCTTTGCAACGGGGTCACCATCATTGCAGTCTCTCCTCGGTTTCATACCTAAAAGTCCATTTGTATCCAAATTCTCAGGTGGTCTCAGCTGCCCAGCAGCACAGTGAGTACAGCACGAACGTTTGGCATCTGCTCCCACAGCAGAAGAGCAAGGATTGAAAGCTGGTGCTGGACCTGTTCAGCACACAATCACCTTTACATTGGTGCCTCCATCGTTGCTTTCACTGCTCACTTTCATACAGGAAAAGCATTTGAATGGAATCAGTCCAGAGACTGCTCCCTGCTGCGCAGCAACACAGTCAGCACAGAATGAACAGTGGATTCTGCTCGCACAGCAGAAGGACCAGCAGGGAAAGCTAGTGCTGGGCTTCTTCAGCACACAAGCAGCTTTGCAACGGGGTCACCATCATTGCAGTCTCTCCTCGGTTTAATACCTAAAAGTCCATTTGAATCCAAATTCTCAGGTGGTCTCAGCTGCCCAGCAACACAGTGAGTACAGCACTAACGTTTGGCATCTGCTCCCACTGCAGATGATCAAGGATTGAAAGCTGGTGCTGGACCTGTTCAGCACACAATCCCCTTTACATTGGTGCCTCCATCGTTGCTTTCACTGCTCACTTTCATACAGGAAAAGCATTTGAATGGAATCAGTCCAGAGCCTGCTCCCTGCTGGCAGCAACACAGCACAGAATGAACAGTGGCATCTGCTCACACGGCAGAAGGACCAGCAGGGAAAGCTAGGGCTGTGTCTATTCAGCACACAAGCAGCTTTGCAACGGGGTCACCATCATTGCAGTCTCTCCCCGGTTTCATACCTAAAAGTCCATTTGAATCCAAATTCTCAGGTGGTCTCTCTCAGCTGCCCAGCAGCACAGTGAGTACAGCACGAACGTTTGGCCTCTGCTCCCACAGCAGAAGAGCAAGGATTGGAAGCTGGTGCTGGACCTGTTCAGCACACAATCCCCTTTACATTGGTGCCTCCATCGTTGCTTTCACTGCTAACACTCATACAGGAAAAGCATTTGAATGGAATCAGTCCAGAGCCTGCTCCCTGCTGGCAGCAACACAGCACAGAATGAACAGTGGATTCTGCTCGCACAGCAGAAGGACCAGCAGGGAAAGCTAGTGCTGGGCTTCTTCAGCACACAAGCAGCTTTGCAACGGGGTCACCATCATTGCAGTCTCTCCTCGGTTTCATACCTAAAAGTCCATTTGAATCCAAATTCTCAGGTGGTCTCAGCTGCCCAGCAGCACAGTGAGTACAGCACGAACGTTTGGCATCTGCTCCCACAGCAGAAGAGCCAGGATTGAAAGCTGGTGCTGGACCTGTTCAGCACACAATCACCTTCACATTGGTGCCTCCATCGTTGCTTTCACTGCTAACACTCATACAGGAAAAGCATTTGAATGGAATCAGTCCAGAGCCTGCTCCCTGCTGGCAGCAACACAGCACAAAATGAATAGTGGCATCTGCTCATACGGCAGAAGGACCAGCAGGGAAAGATAGGGCTGTGTCTCTTCAGCACACAAGGAGCTTTGCAACGGGGTCACCATCATTGCAGTCTCTCCTCGGTTTCACACCTAAAAGTCCATTTGAATCCAAATTCTCAGGTGGTGTCTTTCTCAGCTGCCCAGCAGCACAGTGAGTACAGCACGAACGTTTGGCCTCTGCCCCCCCAGCAGAAGAGCCAGGATTGGAAGCTGGTGCTGGACCTGTTCAGCACACAATCCCCTTTACATTGGTGCCTCCATCGTTGCTTTCACTGCTCACTTTCATACAGGAAAAGCATTTGAATGGAATCAGTCCAGAGCCTGCTCTCTGCTGCGCAGCAACACAGTCAGCACAGAATCAACAGTGGCATTTGCTCACACAGCAGAAGGACCAGCAGGGAAAGCTAGTGCTGGGCTTCTTCAGCACACAAGCAGCTTTGCAACGGGGTCACCATCATTGCAGTCTCTCCTCGGTTTCATACCTAAAAGTCCATTTGAATCCAAATTCTCAAGCGGTCTCAGCTGCCCAGCAGCACAGTGAGTACAGCACGGACGTTTGGCATCTGCTCCCACAGCAGAAGAGCAAGGATTGAAAGCTGGTGCTGGACCTGTTCAGCACACAATCACCTTTACATTGGTGCCTCCGTCGTTGCTTTCACTGCTAACACTCATACAGGAAAAGCATTTGAATAGAATCTGTTCAGAGCCTGCTCCCTGCTGGCAGCAACACAGCACAGAATGAACAGTGGCATCTGCTCACACGGCAGAAGGACCAGCAGGGAAAGCTAGTGCTGTGTCTCTTCAGCAAACAAGCAGCTTTGCAACGGGGTCACCATCATTGCAGTCTCTCCTCGGTTTCATACCTAAAAGTCCATTTGAATCCAAATTCTCAGGTGGTCTTTCTCAGCTGCCCCGCAGCACAGTGAGTACAGCACGAACGTTTGGCCTCTGCTCCCACAGCAGAAGAGCCAGGATTGAAAGCTGGTGCTGGACCTGTTCAGCACACAATCCCCTTTACATTGGTGCCTCCATCGTTGCTTTCACTGCTCACTTTCATACAGGAAAAGCATTTGAATGGAATCAGTCCAGAGCCTGCTCTCTGCTGCGCAGCAACACAGTCACCACAGAATGAACAGTGGCATCTGCTCACACGGCAGAAGGACCAGCAGGGAAAACTAGTGCTGGGCTTCTTCAGCACACAAGGAGCTTTGCAACGGGGTCACCATCATTGCAGTCTCTCCTCGGTTTCATACCTAAAAGTCCATTTGAATCCAAATTCTCAGGTGGTCTCAGCTGCCCAGCAGCACAGTGAGTACAGCACGAACGTTTGGCATCTGCTCCCACAGCAGAAGAGCAAGGATTGAAAGCTGGTGCTGGACCTGTTCAGCACACAATCCCCTTTACATTGGTGCCTCCATCGTTGCTTTCACTGCTAACACTCATACAGGAAAAGCATTTGAATGGAATCAGTCCAGAGCCTGCTCCCTGCTGGCAGCAACACAGCACAGAATGAACAGTGGATTCTGCTCGCACAGAAGAAGGACCAGCAGGGAAAGCTAGTGCTGGGCTTCTTCAGCACACAAGCAGCTTTGCAACGGGGTCACCATCATTGCAGTCTCTCCTCGGTTTCATACCTAAAAGTCCATTTGAATCCAAATTCTCAGGTGGTCTCAGCTGCCCAGCAGCACAGTGAGTACAGCACGAACGTTTGGCATCTGCTCCCACAGCAGAAGAGCCAGGATTGAAAGCTGGTGCTGGACCTGTTCAGCACACAATCCCCTTTACATTGGTGCCTCCATCGTTGCTTTCACTGCTAACACTCATACAGGAAAAGCATTTGAATGGAATCAGTCCAGAGCCTGCTCCCTGCTGGCAGCAACACAGCACAAAATGAACAGTGGCATCTGCTCACACGGCAGAAGGACCAGCAGGGAAAGATAGGGCTGTGTCTCTTCAGCACACAAGGAGCTTTGCAACGGGGTCACCATCATTGCAGTCTCTCCTCGGTTTCACACCTAAAAGTCCATTTGAATCCAAATTCTCAGGTGGTGTCTCTCAGCTGCCCAGCAGCACAGTGAGTACAGCACGAACGTTTGGCCTCTGCCCCCCCAGCAGAAGAGCCAGGATTGGAAGCTGGTGCTGGACCTGTTCAGCACACAATCACCTTTACATTGGTGCCTCCATCGTTGCTTTCACTGCTCACTTTCATACAGGAAAAGCATTTGAATGGAATCAGTCCAGAGCCTGCTCTCTGCTGCGCAGCAACACCGTCAGCACAGAATGAACAGTGGATTCTGCTCGCACAGCAGAAGGACCAGCAGGGAAAGCTAGTGCTGGGCTTCTTCAGCACACAAGCAGCTTTGCAACGGGGTCACCATCATTGCAGTCTCTCCTCGGTTTCATACCTAAAAGTCCATTTGAATCCAAATTCTCAGGTGGTCTCTCTCAGCTGCCCAGCATCACAGTGAGTACAGCACGAACGTTTGGCATCTGCTCCCACAGCAGAAGAGCAAGGATTGAAAGCTGGTGCTGGACCTGTTCAGCACACAATCACCTTTACATTGGTGCCTCCATTGTTGCTTTCACTGCTAACACTCATAAAGGAAAAGCATTTGAATAGAATCAGTCCAGAGCCTGCTCTCTGCTGCGCAGCAACACAGTCAGCACAGAATGAACAGTGGATTCTGCTCGCACAGCAGAAGGACCAGCAGGGAAAGCTAGTGCTGGGCTTCTTCAGCACACAAGCAGCTTTGCAACGGGTTCACCATCATTGCAGTCTCTCCTCGGTTTCACACCTAAAAGTCCATTTGAATCCAAATTCTCAGGTGGTCTCTCTCAGCTGCCCAGCAGCACAGTGAGTACAGCACGAACGTTTGGCCTCTGCTCCCACAGCAGAAGAGCCAGGATTGAAAGCTGGTGCTGGACCTGTTCAGCACACAATCACCTTTACATTGGTGCCTCCATCGTTGCTTTCACTGCTCACTTTCATACAGGAAAAGCATTTGAATGGAATCAGTACAGAGCCTGCTCTCTGCTGCGCAGGAACACAGTCAGCACAGAATGAACAGTGGCATCTGCTCACACGGCAGAAGGACCAGCAGGGAAAGCTAGTGCTGGGCTTCTTCAGCACACAAGCAGCTTTGCAACGGGGTCACCATCATTGCAGTCTCTCCTCGGTTTCATACCTAAAAGTCCATTTGAATCCAAATTCTCAGGTGGTCTTTCTCAGCTGCCCAGCAGCACAGTGAGTACAGCACGAACGTTTGGCCTCTGCTCCCACAGCAGAAGAGCAAGGATTGAAAGCTGGTGCTGGACCTGTTCAGCACACAATCCCCTTTACATTGGTGCCTCCGTCGTTGCTTTCACTGCTAACACTCATACAGGAAAAGCATTTGAATGGAATCAGTCCAGAGCCTGCTCCATGCTGGCAGCAACACATCACAGAATGAACAGTGGCATCTGCTCACACGGCAGAAGGACCAGCAGGGAAAGATAGGGCTGTGTCTCTTCAGCACACAAGGAGCATTGCAACGGGGTCACCATCATTGCAGTCTCTCCTCGGTTTCACACCTAAAAGTCCATTTGAATCCAAATTCTCAGGTGGTCTCTCTCAGCTGCCCAGCAGCACAGTGAGTACAGCACGAACGTTTGGCCTCTGCTCCCACAGCAGAAGAGCCAGGATTGGAAGCTCGTGCTTGACCTGTTCAGCACACAATCCCCTTTGCATTGGTGCCTCCATCGTTGCTTTCACTGCTAACACTCATAAAGGAAAAGCATTTGAATAGAATCAGTCCAGAGCCTGCTCTCTGCTGCGCAGCAACACAGTCAGCACAGAATGAACAGTGGCATCTGCTCACACGGTAGAAGGACCAGCAGGGAAAGCTAGTGCTGTGTCTCTTCAGCACACAAGCAGCTTTGCAACGGGGTCACCATCATTGCAGTCTCTCCTCGGTTTCATACCTAAAAGTCCATTTGAATCCAAATTCTCAGGTGGTCTCAGCTGCCCAGCAGCACAGTGAGTATAGCACGAACGTTTGGCATCTGCTCCCACAGCAGAAGAGCCAGGATTGAAAGCTGGTGCTGGACCTGTTCAGCACACAATCCCCTTTACATTGGTGCCTCCATCGTTGCTTTCACTGCTAACACTCATACAGGAAAAGCATTTGAATGGAATCAGTCCAGAGCCTGCTCTCTGCTGGCAGCAACACAGCACGGAATGAACAGTGGCATCTGCTCACACGGCAGAAGGACCAGCAGGGAAAGCTAGTGCTGGGCTTCTTCAGCACACAAGCAGCTTTGCAACGGGGTCACCATCATTGCAGTCTCTCCTCGGTTTCATACCTAAAAGTCCATTTGAATCCAAATTCTCAGGTGGTCTCTCTCAGCTGCCCAGCAGCACAGTGAGTACAGCACGAACGTTTGGCCTCTGCTCCCACAGCAGAAGAGCCAGGATTGGAAGCTCGTGCTTGACCTGTTCAGCACACAATCCCCTTTGCATTGGTGCCTCCATCGTTGCTTTCACTGCTAACACTCATAAAGGAAAAGCATTTGAATAGAATCAGTCCAGAGCCTGCTCTCTGCTGCGCAGCAACACAGTCAGCACAGAATGAACAGTGGCATCTGCTCACACGGTAGAAGGACCAGCAGGGAAAGCTAGTGCTGTGTCTCTTCAGCACACAAGCAGCTTTGCAACGGGGTCACCATCATTGCAGTCTCTCCTCGGTTTCATACCTAAAAGTCCATTTGAATCCAAATTCTCAGGTGGTCTCAGCTGCCCAGCAGCACAGTGAGTATAGCACGAACGTTTGGCATCTGCTCCCACAGCAGAAGAGCCAGGATTGAAAGCTGGTGCTGGACCTGTTCAGCACACAATCCCCTTTACATTGGTGCCTCCATCGTTGCTTTCACTGCTAACACTCATACAGGAAAAGCATTTGAATGGAATCAGTCCAGAGCCTGCTCTCTGCTGGCAGCAACACAGCACGGAATGAACAGTGGCATCTGCTCACACGGCAGAAGGACCAGCAGGGAAAGCTAGGGCTGTGTCTCTTCAGCACCCAAGCAGCTTTGCAACGGGGTCACCATCATTGCAGTCTCTCCTCGCTTTCATACCTAAAAGTCCATTTGAATCCAAATTATCAGGTGGTCTCTCTCAGCTGCCCAGCAGCACAGTGAGTACAGCACGAACGTTTGGCATCTGCTCCCACAGCAGAAGAGCAAGGATTGAAAGCTGGTGCTGGACCTGTTCAGCACACAATCCCCTTTACATTGGTGCCTCCATCGTTGTTGTCACTGCTCACTTTCATACAGGAAAAGCATTTGAATGGAATCAGTCCAGAGGCTGCTCTCTGCTGCGCAGCAACACAGTCAGCACAGAATGAACAGTGGCATCTGCTCACACGGCAGAAGGACCAGCAGGGAAAGCTAGTGCTGGGCCTCTTCAGCACACAAGCAGCTTTGCAACGTGGTCACCATCATTGCAGTCTCTCCTCGGTTTCATACCTAAAAGTCCATTTGAATCCGAATTCTCAGGTGGTGTCGCTCAGCTGCCCAGCAGCACAGTGAGTACAGCACGAACGTTTGGCATCTGCTCCCACAGCAGAAGAGCAAGGATTGAAAGCTGGTGCTGGACCTGTTCAGCACACAATCCCATTTACATTGGTGCCTCCATCGTTGCTTTCACTGCTCACTTTCATACAGGAAAAGCATTTGAATGGAATCAGTCCAGAGCCTGCTCTCTGCTGCGCAGGAACACAGTCAGCACAGAATGAACAGTGGCATCTGCTCACACGGCAGAAGGAACAGCAGGGAAAGCTAGTGCTCTGCTTCTTCAGCACACAAGCAGCTTTGCAACGGGGTCACCATCATTGCAGTCTCTCCTCGGTTTCATACCTAAAAGTCCATTTGAATACAAATTCTTAGGTGGTCTCTCTCAGCTGCCCAGCAGCACAGTGAGTACAGCACGAACGTTTGGCATCTGCTCCCACAGCAGAAGAGCAAGGATTGAAAGCTGGTGCTGGACTAGTTCAGCACACAATCACGTTTACATTGGTGCCTCCATCGTTGCTTTCACTGCTCACTTTCATACAGGAAAAGCATTTGAATGGAATCAGTCCAGAGCCTGCTCTCTGCTGCGCAGCAACTCAGTCAGCACAGAATGAACACTGGATTCTGCTCGCACAGCAGAAGGACCAGCAGGGAAAGCTAGTGCAGGGCTTCTTCAGCACACAAGCAGCTTTGCAACGGGGTCACCATCATTGCAGTCTCTCCTCGGTTTCATACCTAAAAGTCCATTTGAATCCAAATTCTCAGGTGGTCTCAGCTGCCCAGCACCACAGTGAGTACAGCACGAACGTTTGGCATCTGCTCCCACAGCAGAAGAGCAAGGATTGAAAGTTGGTGCTGGACCTGTTCAGCACACAATCACCTTTACATTGGTGCCTCCATCGTTGCTTTCACTGCTAACACTCTTACAGGAAAAGCATTTGAATAGAATCAGTCCAGAGCCTGCTCCCTGCTGGCAGCAACACAGCACAGAATGAACAGTGGCATCTGCTCACACGGCAGAAGGACCAGCAGGGAAACCTAGTGCTGGGCCTCTTCAGCACACAAGCAGCTTTGCAACGGGGTCACCATCATTGCAGTCTCTCCTCGGTTTCATACCTAAAAGTCCATTTGAATCCAAATTCTCAGGTGGTGTCGCTCAGCTGCCCAGCAGCAGAGTGAGTACAGCACGAACGTTTGGCCTCTGCTCCCACAGCAGAAGAGCCAGGATTGAAAGCTGGTGCTGGACCTGTTCAGCACACAATCCCCTTTACATTGGTGCCTCCATCGTTGCTTTCACTGCTCACTTTCATACAGGAAAAGCATTTGAATGGAATTAGTCCAGAGCCTGCTCTCTTCTGCGCAGCAACACAGTCAGCACAGAATGAACAGTGGCATCTGCTCACACGGTAGAAGGACCAGCAGGGAAAGATAGTGCTGGGCCTCTTCAGCACACAAGCAGCTTTGCAACGGGGTCACCATCATTGCAGTCTCTCCTCGGTTTCATACCTAAAAGTCCATTTGAATCCAAATTCTCAGGTGGTCTCAGCTGCCCAGGAGCACAGTGAATATAGCACGAACTTTTGGCGTCTGCTCCCACAGCAGAAGAGCCAGGATTGAAAGCTGGTGCTGGACCTGTTCAGCACACAATCACCTTTACATTGGTGCCTCCATCGTTGCTTTCACTGCTAACACTCATACAGGAAAAGCATTTGAATGGAATCAGTCCAGAGCCTGCTCTCTGCTGGCAGCAACACAGCACGGAATGAACAGTGGCATCTGCTCACACGGCAGAAGGACCAGCAGGGAAAGCTAGGGCTGTGTCTCTTCAGCACCCAAGCAGCTTTGCAACGGGGTCACCATCATTGCAGTCTCTCCTCGGTTTCATACCTAAAAGTCCATTTGAATCCGAATTCACAGGTGGTGTCGCTCAGCTCCCCAGCAGCACAGTGAGTACAGCACGAACGTTTGGCCTCTGCTCCCACAGCAGAAGAGCCAGGATTGAAAGCTGGTGCTGGACCTGTTCAGCACACAATCCCCTTTACATTGGTGCCTCCATCGTTGCTTTCACTGCTCACTTTCATACAGGAAAAGCATTTGAATGGAATCAGTCCAGAGCCTGCTCTCTGCTGCGCAGGAACACAGTCAGCACAGAATGAACAGGGGCATCTGCTCACACGGCAGAAGGACCAGCAGGGAAAGCTAGTGCTGGGCTTCTTCAGCACACAAGCAGCTTTGCAACGGGGTCACCATCATTGCAGTCTCTCCTCGGTTTCATACCTAAAAGTCCATTTGATTCCAAATTCTCAGATGGTCTCTCTCAGCTGCCCAGCAGCACAGTGAGTACAGCACGAACGTTTGGCATCTGCTCCCACAGCAGAAGAGCAAGGATTGAAAGCTGGTGCTGGACCTGTTCAGCACACAATCCCCTTTACATTGGTGCCTCCATCGTTGTTTTCACTGCTCACTTTCATGCAGGAAAAGCATTTGAATGGAATCAGTCCAGAGCCTGCTCTCTGCTGCGCAGCAACACAGTCAGCACAGAATGAACAGTGGCATCTGCTCACACGGCAGAAGGACCAGCAGGGAAAGCTAGTGCTCTGCTTCTTCAGCACAAAAGCAGGTTTGCAACGGGGTCACCATCATTGCAGTCTCTCCTCGGTTTCATACCTAAAAGTCCATTTGAATACAAATTCTCAGGTGGTGTCTCTCAGCTGCCCAGCAGCACAGTGAGTACAGCACGAACGTTTGCCATCTGCTCCCACAGCAGAAGAGCAAGGATTGAAAGCTGGTGCTGGACTAGTTCAGCACACAATCACGTTTACATTGGTGCCTCCATCGTTGCTTTCACTGCTCACTTTCATACAGGAAAAGCATTTGAATGGAATCAGTCCAGAGCCTGCTCTCTGCTGCGCAGCAACACAGTCAGCACAGAATGAACAGTGGATTCTGCTCGCACAGCAGAAGGACCAGCAGGGAAAGCTAGTGCTAGGCTTCTTCAGCACACAAGCAGCTTTGCAACGGGGTCACCATCATTGCAGTCTGTCCTCGGTTTCATACCTAAAAGTCCATTTGAATCCAAATTCTCAGGTGGTCTCAGCTGCCCAGCAGCACAGTGAGTATAGCACGAACGTTTGAAATCTGCTCCCACAGCAGAAGAGCAAGGATTGAAAGCTGGTGCTGGACCTGTTCAGCACACAATCACCTTTACATTGCTGCCTCCATCGTTGCTTTCACTGCTCACTTTCATACAGGAAAAGCATTTGAATGGAATCAGTCCAGAGCCTGCTCTCTGCTGCGCAGCAACACAGTCAGCACAGAATGAACAGTGGCATCTGCTCACACGGCAGAAGGACCAGCAGGGAAAGCTAGTGCTGGGCCTCTTCAGCACACAAGCAGATTTGCAACGGGGTCACCATCATTCCAGTCTCTCCTCGGTTTCATACCTAAAAGTCCATTTGAATCCAAATTCTCAGGTGGTGTCTCTCAGCTGCCCAGCAGCCAGTGAGTACAGCACGAACGTTTGGCATCTGCTCCCACAGCAGAAGAGCAAGGATTGAAAGCTGGTGCTGGACCTGTTCAGCACACAATCACCTTTACATTGGTGCCTCCATCGTTGCTTTCACTGCTAACACTCATACAGGAAAAGCATTTGAATAGAATCAGTCCAGAGCCTGCTCCCTGCTGGCAGCAACACAGCACAGAATGAACAGTGGCATCTGCTCACACGGCAGAAGGACCAGCAGGGAAACCTAGTGCTGGGCCTCTTCTGCACACAAGCAGCTTTGCAACGGGGTCGCCATCATTGCAGTCTCTCCTTGGTTTCATGCCTAAAAGTCATTTGAATCCAAATTCTCAGGTGGTGTCGCTCAGCTGCCCAGCAGCAGAGTGAGTACAGCACGAACGTTTGGCCTCTGCTCCCACAGCAGAAGAGCCAGGATTGAAAGCTGGTGCTGGACCTGTTCAGCACACAATCCCCTTTACATTGGTGCCTCCATCGTTTCTTTCACTGCTCACTTTCATACAGGAAAAGCATTTGAATGGAATTAGTCCAGAGCCTGCTCTCTTCTGCGCAGCAACACAGTCAGCACAGAATGAACATTGGCATCTGCTCACACGGTACAAGGACCAGCAGGGAAAGCTAGTGCTGGGCCTCTTCAGCACACAAGCAGCTTTGCAACGGGGTCACCATCATTGCAGTCTCTCCTCGGTTTCATACCTAAAAGTCCATTTGAATCCAAATTCTCAGGTGGTCTCAGCTGCCCAGCAGCACAGTGAGTATAGCACGAACGTTTGGAATCTGCTCCCACAGCAGAAGAGCAAGGATTGAAAGCTGGTGCTGGACCTGTTCAGCACACAATCACCTTTACATTGGTGCCTCCATCGTTGCTTTCACTGCTAACACTCATACAGGAAAAGCATTTGAATAGAATCAGTCCAAAGCCTGCTCCCTGCTGGGAGCAACACAGGACAGAATGAACAGTGGCATCTACTCACACGGCAGAAGGACCAGCAGGGAAAGCTAGGGCTGTGTCTCTTCAGCACACAAGCAGCTTTGCAACGGGGTCACCATCATTGCAGTCTCTCCTCGGTTTCATACCTAAAAGTCCATTTGAATCCAAATTCTCAGGTGGTGTCGCTCAGCTGCCCCGCAGCAGAGTGAGTACAGCACGAACGTTTGGCCTCTGCTCCCACAGCAGAAGAGCCAGGATTGAAAGCTGGTGCTGGACCTGTTCAGCACACAATCCCCTTTACATTGGTGCCTCCATCGTTTCTTTCACTGCTCACTTTCATACAGGAAAAGCATTTGAATGGAATTAGTCCAGAGCCTGCTCTCTTCTGCGCGGCAACACAGTCAGCACAGAATGAACAGTGGCATCTGCTCACACGGTACAAGGACCAGCAGGGAAAGCTAGTGCTGGGCCTCTTCAGCACACAAGCAGCTTTGCAACGGGGTCACCATCATTGCAGTCTCTCCTCGGTTTCATACCAAAAAGTCCATTTGAATCCAAATTCTCAGGTGGTCTCAGCTGCCCAGCAGCACAGTGAGTATAGCACGAACGTTTGGCATCTGCTCCCACAGCAGAAGAGCAAGGATTGAAAGCTGGTGCTGGACCTGTTCAGCACACAATCACCTTTACATTGGTGCCTCCATCGATGCTTTCACTGCTAACACTCATACAGGAAAAGCATTTGAATAGAATCAGTCCAGAGCCTGCTCCCTGCTGGGAGCAACACAGGACAGAATGAACAGTGGCATCTACTCACACGGCAGAAGGACCAGCAGGGAAAGCTAGGGCTGTGTCTCTTCAGCACACAAGCAGCTTTGCAACGGGGTCACCATCATTGCAGTCTCTCCTCGGTTTCATATCTAAAAGTCCATTTGAATCCAAATTCTCAGGTGGTCTCTCACAGCTGCCCAGCAGCACAGTTAGTACAGCACGAACTTTTGGCCTCTGCTCCCACAGCAGAAGAGCCAGGATTGAAAGCTGGTGCTGGACCTGTTCAGCACACAATCCCCTTTACATTGGTGCCTCCATCGTTGCTTTCACTGCTCACTTTCATACAGGAAAAGCATTTGAATGGAATCAGTCCAGAGCCTGCTCTCTGCTGGCAGCAACACAGTCAGCACAGAATGAACAGTGGCATCTGCTCACACGGGAGAAGGATCATCAGGGGAAGCTAGTGCTGGGCCTCTTCAGCACACAAACAGCTTTGCAACGGGGTCACCATCATTGCAGTCTCTCCTCGGTTTCCTACCTAAAAGTCCATTTGAATCCAAATTCTCAGGTGATCTCAGCTGCCCAGCAGCACAGTGAGTACAGCATGAACGTTTGGCATCTGCTCCCACAGCAGAAGAGCAAGGATTGAAAGCTGGTGCTGGACCTGTTCAGCACACAATCACCTTTACATTGGTGCCTCCATCGTTGCTTTCACTGCTCACTTTCATACAGGAAAAGCATTTGAATGGAATCAGTCCAGAGCCTGCTCCCTGCTGGCAGCAACAAAATCAGCACAGAATGAACAGTGGATTCTGCTCGCACAGCAGAAGGACCAGCAGGGAAAGCTAGTGCTAGGCTTCTTCAGCACACAAGCAGCTTTGCAACGGGGTCACCATCATTGCAGTCTGTCCTCGGTTTCATACCTAAAAGTCCATTTGAATCCAAATTCTCAGGTGGTCTCAGCTGCCCAGCAGCACAGTGAGTATAGCACGAACGTTTGAAATCTGCTCCCACAGCAGAAGAGCAAGGATTGAAAGCTGGTGCTGGACCTGTTCAGCACACAATCACCTTTACATTGGTGCCTCCATCGTTGCTTTCACTGCTCACTTTCATACAGGAAAAGCATTTGAATGGAATCAGTCCAGAGCCTGCTCTCTGCTGCGCAGCAACACAGTCAGCACAGAATGAACAGTGGCATCTACTTACACGGGAGAAGGATCATCAGGGGAAGCTAGTGCTGGTCCTCTTCAGCACACAAGCAGCTTTGCAACGGGGTCACCATCATTGCAGTCTCTCCTCGGTTTCATACCTAAAAGTCCATTTGAATCCAAATTCTCAGGTGGTCTCACCTGCCCAGCAGCACAGTGAGTACAGCACGAACGTTTGGCATCTGCTCCCACAGCAGAAGAGCAAGGATTGAAAGCTGGTGCTGGACCTGTTCAGCACACAATCACCTTTACATTGGTGCCTCCATCGTTGCTTTCACTGCTAACACTCATACAGGAAAAGCATTTGAATGGAATCAGTCCAGAGTCTGCTCCCTGCTGGCAGCAACACAATCAGCACAGAATGAACAGTGGCATCTGCTCACACGGCAGAAGGACCAGCAGGGAAAGCTAGGGCTGTGTCTCTTCAGCACACAAGGAGCTTTGCAACGGGGTCACCATCATTGCAGTCTCTCCTCGGTTTCATACCTAAAATCCATTTGAATCCAAATTCTCAGGTGGTATTCTCAGCTGCCCAGCAGCACAGTGAGTACAGCACGAACGTTTGGCCTCTGCTCCCACAGCAGAAGAGCCAGGATTGAAAGCTGGTGCTGGACCTGTTCAGCACACAATCCCCTTTACATTGGTGCCTCCATCGTTGCTTTCACTGCTCACTTTCATACAGGAAAAGCATTTGAATGGAATCAGTGCAGAGCCTGCTCTCTGCTGCGCAGCAACACAATCAGCACAGAATGAACAGTGGCATGTGCTCACACGGCAGAAGGACCAGCAGGGAAAGCTAGTGCTGGGCCTCTTCAGCACACAAGCAGATTTGCAACGGGGTCACCATCATTCCAGTCTCTCCTCGGTTTCATACCTAAAAGTCCATTTGAATCCAAATTCTCAGGTGGTGTCTCTCAGCTGCCCAGCAGCCAGTGAGTACAGCACGAACGTTTGGCATCTGCTCCCACAGCAGAAGAGCAAGGATTGAAAGCTGGTGCTGGACCTGTTCAGCACACAATCACCTTTACATTGGTGCCTCCATCGTTGCTTTCACTGCTAACACTCATACAGGAAAAGCATTTGAATAGAATCAGTCCAGAGCCTGCTCCCTGCTGGCAGCAACACAGCACAGAATGAACAGTGGCATCTGCTCACACGGCAGAAGGACCAGCAGGGAAACCTAGTGCTGGGCCTCTTCAGCACACAAGAAGCTTTGCAACGGGGTCGCCATCATTGCAGTCTCTCCTCGGTTTCATACCTAAAAGTCCATTTGAATCCAAATTCTCAGGTGGTGTCGCTCAGCTGCCCAGCAGCAGAGTGAGTACAGCACGAACGTTTGGCCTCTGCTCCCACAGCAGAAGAGCCAGGATTGAAAGCTGGTGCTGGACCTGTTCAGCACACAATCCCCTTTACATTGGTGCCTCCATCGTTTCTTTCACTGCTCACTTTCATACAGGAAAAGCATTTGAATGGAATTAGTCCAGAGCCTGCTCTCTTCTGCGCAGCAACACAGTCAGCACAGAATGAACAGTGGCATCTGCTCACACGGTAGAAGGACCAGCAGGGAAAGCTAGTGCTGGGCCTCTTCAGCACACAAGCAGCTTTGCAACGGGGTCACCATCATTGCAGTCTCTCCTCGGTTTCATACCTAAAAGTCCATTTGAATCCAAATTCTCAGGTGGTCTCAGCTGCCCAGCAGCACAGTGAATATAGCACGAACGTTTGGCGTCTGCTCCCACAGCAGAAGAGCCAGGATTGAAAGCTGGTGCTGGACCTGTTCAGCACACAATCACCTTTACATTGGTGCCTCCATCGTTGCTTTCACTGCTAACACTCATACAGGAAAAGCATTTGAATGGAATCAGTCCAGAGCCTTCTCTCTGCTGGCAGCAACACAGCACGGAATGAACAGTGGCATCTGCTCACACGGCAGAAGGACCAGCAGGGAATGCTAGGGCTGTGTCTCTTCAGCACACAAGCAGCTTTGCAACGGGGTCACCATCATTGCAGTCTCTCCTCGGTTTCATACCTAAAAGTCCATTTGAATCCAAATTCACAGGTGGTGTCGCTCAGCTCCCCAGCAGCACAGTGAGTACAGCACGAACGTTTGGCCTCTTCTCCCACAGCAGAAGAGCCAGGATTGAAAGCTTGTGCTGGACCTGTTCAGCACACAATCACCTTTACATTGGTGCCTCCATCGTTGCTTTCACTGCTCACTTTCATACAGGAAAAGCATTTGAATGGAATCAGTCCAGAGCCTGCTCTCTGCTGCGCAGGAACACAGTCAGCACAGAATGAACAGGGGCATCTGCTCACACGGCAGAAGGACCAGCAGGGAAAGCTAGTGCTGGGCTTCTTCAGCACACAAGCAGCTTTGCAACGGGGTCACCATCATTGCAGTCTCTCCTCGGTTTCATACCTAAAAGTCCATTTGAATCCAAATTCTCAGATGGTCTCTCTCAGCTGCCCAGCAGCACAGTGAGTACAGCACGAACGTTTGGCATCTGCTCCCACAGCAGAAGAGCCAGGATTGAAAGCTGGTGCTGGACTAGTTCAGCACACAATCACGTTTACATTGGTGCCTCCATCGTTGCTTTCACTGCTCACTTTCATACAGGAAAAGCATTTGAATGGAATCAGTCCAGAGCCTGCTCTCTGCTGCGCAGCAACACAGTCAGCACAGAATGAACAGTGGATTCTGCTCGCACAGCAGAAGGACCAGCAGGGAAAGATAGTGCTGGGCTTCTTCAGCACACAAGCAGCTTTGCAACGGGGTCACCATCATTGCAGTCTCTCCTCGGTTTCATACCTAAAAGTCCATTTGAATCCAAATTCTCAGGTGGTGTCTCTCAGCTGCCCAGCAGCACAGTGAGTATAGCACGAACGTTTGAAATCTGCTCCCACAGCAGAAGAGCAAGGATTGAAAGCTGGTGCTGGACCTGTTCAGCACACAATCACCTTTACATTGGTGCCTCCATCGTTGCTTTCCCTGCTAACACTCTTACAGGAAAAGCATTTGAATAGAATCAGTCCAGAGCCTGCTCCCTGCTGGCAGCAACACAGCACAGAATGAACAGTGGCATCTGCTCACACGGCAGAAGGACCAGCAGGGAAAGCTAGTGCTGGGCTTCTTCAGCACACAAGCAGCTTTGCAACGGGGTCACCATCATTGCAGTCTCTCCTCGGGTTCATACCTAAAAGTCCATTTGAATCCAAATTCTCAGGTGGTCTCAGCTGCCCAGCAGCACAGTGAGTACAGCACGAACGTTTGGCATCTGTTCCCACAGCAGAAGAGCAAGGATTGAAAGCTGGTGCTGGACCTGTTCAGCACACAATCACCTTTACATTGGTGCCTCCATCGTTGCTTTCACTGCTAACACTCATACAGGAAAAGCATTTGAATGGAATCAGTCCAGAGCCTGCTCTCTGCTGCGCAGCAACACAGTCAGCACAGAATGAACAGTGGATTCTGCTCGCACAGCAGAAGGACCAGCAGGGAAAGCTAGTGCTGGGCTTCTTCAGCACACAAGCAGCTTTGCAACGGGGTCACCATCATTGCAGTCTCTCCTCGGTTTCATACCTAAAAGTCCATTTGAATCCAAATTCTCAGGTGGTCTCTCTCAGCTGCCCAGCAGCACAGTGAGTACAGCACGAACGTTTGGCATCTCCTCCCACAGCAGAAGAGCAAGGATTGAAAGCTGGTGCTGGACCTGTTCAGCACACAATCACCTTTACATTGGTGCCTCCATCGTTGCTTTCACTGCTAACACTCATACAGGAAAAGCATTTGAATAGAATCAGTCCAGAGCCTGCTCCCTGCTGGGAGCAACACAGGACAGAATGAACAGTGGCATCTACTCACACGGCAGAAGGACCAGCAGGGAAAGCTAGGGCTGTGTCTCTTCAGCACACAAGCAGCTTTGCAACGGGGTCACCATCATTGCAGTCTCTCCTCGGTTTCATACCTAAAAGTCCATTTGAATCCAAATTCTCAGGTGGTCTCTCTCAGCTGCCCAGCAGCACAGTTAGTACAGCACGAACGTTTGGCATCTGCTCCCACAGCAGAAGAGCAAGGATTGAAAGCTGGTGCTGGACCTGTTCAGCACACAATCACCTTTACATTGCTGCCTCCATCGTTGCTTTCACTGCTCACTTTCATACAGGAAAAGCATTTGAATGGAATCAGTCCAGAGGCTGCTCTCTTCTGCGCAGCAACACAGTCAGCACAGAATGAACAGTGGCATCTGCTCACACGGGAGAAGGATCATCAGGGGAAGCTAGTGCTGGGCCTCTTCAGCACACAAACAGCTTTGCAACGGGGTCACCATCATTGCAGTCTCTCCTCGGTTTCATACCTAAAAGTCCATTTGAATCCAAATTCTCAGGTGGTCTCAGCTGCCCAGCAGCACAGTGAGTACAGCACGAACGTTTGGCATCTGCTCCCACAGCAGAAGAGCAAGGATTGAAAGCTGGTGCTGGACCTGTTCAGCACACAATCACCTTTACATTGGTGCCTCCATCGTTGCTTTCACTGCTAACACTCATACAGGAAAAGCATTTGAATAGAATCAGTCCAGAGCCTGCTCCCTGCTGGCAGCAACACAGCACAGAATGAACAGTGGCATCTGCTCACACGGCAGAAGGACCAGCAGGGAAAGCTAGGGCTGTGTCTCTTCAGCACACAAGCAGCTTTGCAACGGGGTCACCATCATTGCAGTCTCTCCTCGGTTTCATACCTAAAAGTCCATTTGAATCCAAATTTTCAGGTGGTCACAGCTGCCCAGCAGCACAGTGAGTACAGCACGATCGTTTGGCCTCTGCTCCCACAGCAGAAGAGCAAGGATTGAAAGCTGGTGCTGGACCTGTTCAGCACACAATCCCCTTTACATTGGTGCCTCCATCGTTGCTTTCACTGCTCACTTTCATACAGGAAAAGCATTTGAATGGAATCAGTCCAGAGGCTGCTCTCTGCTGCGCAGCAACACAATCAGCACAGAATGAACAGTGGCATCTGTTCACACGGCAGAAGGACCAGCAGGGAAAGCTAGTGCTGTGTCTCTTCAGCACACAAGCAGCTTTGCAACGGGGTCACCATCATTGCAGTCTCTCCTCGGTTTCATACCTAAAAGTCCATTTGAATCCAAATTCTCAGGTGGTGTCTCTCAGCTGCCCAGCAGCACAGTGAGTACAGCACGAACGTTTGGCCTCTGCTCCCACCGCAGAAGAGCCAGGATTGAAAGCTGGTGCTGGACCTGTTCAGCACACAATCACCTTTACATTGGTGCCTCCATCGTTGCTTTCACTGCTCACTTTCATACAGGAAAAGCATTTGAATGGAATCAGTCCAGAGCCTGCTCTCTGCTGCGCAGCAACACAGTCAGCACAGAATGAACAGTGGATTCTGCTCGCACAGTAGAAGGACCAGCAGGGAAAGCTAGTGCTGGGCTTCTTCAGCACACAAGCAGCTTTGCAACGGGGTCACCATCATTGCAGTCTCTCCTCGGTTTCATACCTAAAAGTCCATTTGAATCCAAATTCTCAGGTGGTCTCTCTCAGCTGCCCAGCAGCACTGTGAGTACAGCACGAACGTTTGGCATCTGCTCCGACAGCAGAAGAGCAAGGATTGAAAGCTGGTGCTGGACCTGTTCAGCACACAATCACCTTTACATTGGTGCCTCCATCGTTGCTTTCACTGCTAACACTCATACAGGAAAAGCATTTGAATAGAATCAGTCCAGAGCCTGCTCCCTGCTGGCAGCAACACAGCACAGAATGAACAGTGGCATCTGCTCACACGGCAGAAGGACCAGCAGGGAAAGCTAGGGCTGTGTCTCTTCAGCACACAAGCAGCTTTGCAACGGGGTCACCATCATTGCAGTCTCTCCTCGGTTTCATACCTAAAAGTCCATTTGAATCCAAATTTTCAGGTGGTCACAGCTGCCCAGCAGCACAGTGAGTACAGCACGATCGTTTGGCCTCTGCTCCCACAGCAGAAGAGCAAGGATTGAAAGCTGGTGCTGGACCTGTTCAGCACACAATCCCCTTTACATTGGTGCCTCCATCGTTGCTTTCACTGCTCACTTTCATACAGGAAAAGCATTTGAATGGAATCAGTCCAGAGCCTGCTCTCTGCTGCGCAGGAACACAGTCAGCACAGAATGAACAGTGGCATCTGCTCACACGGCAGAAGGACCAGCAGGGAAAGCTAGTGCTGGGCTTCTTCAGCACACAAGCAGCTTTGCAACGGGGTCACCATCATTGCAGTCTCTCCTCGGTTTCATACCTAAAAGTCCATTTGAATCCAAATTCTCAGATGGTCTCTCTCAGCTGCCCAGCAGCACAGTGAGTACAGCACGAACGTTTGGCATCTGCTCCCACAGCAGAAGAGCAAGGATTGAAAGCTGGTGCTGGACCTGTTCAGCACACAATCCCCTTTACATTGGTGCCTCCATCGTTGTTTTCACTGCTCACTTTCATACAGGAAAAGCATTTGAATGGAATCAGTCCAGAGCCTGCTCTCTGCTGCGCAGCAACACAATCAGCACAGAATGAACAGTGGCATCTGCTCACACGGCAGAAGGACCAGCAGGGAAAGCTAGTGCTGGGCCTCTTCAGCACACAAGCAGCTTTGCAACGGGGTCACCATCATTGCAGTCTCTCCTCGGTTTCATACCTAAAAGTCCATTTGAATCCGAATTCTCAGGTGGTGTCGCTCAGCTGCCCAGCAGCACAGTGAGTATAGCACGAACGTTTGGCCTCTGCTCCCACAGCAGAAGAGCCAGGATTGAAAGCTGGTGCTGGACCTGTTCAGCACACAATCACCTTTACATTGGTGCCTCCATCGTTGCTTTCACTGCTCACTTTCATACAGGAAAAGCATTTGAATAGAATCAGTCCAGAGGCTGCTCTCTGCTGCGCAGCAACACAGCACAGAATGAACAGTGGCATCTGCTCACACGGGAGAAGGATCATCAGGGAAGCTAGTGCTGGGCCTCTTCAGCACACAAACAGCTTTGCAACGGGGTCACCATCATTGCAGTCTCTCCTCGGTTTCATACCTAAAAGTCCATTTGAATCCAAATTCTCAGGTGGTCTCAGCTGCCCAGCAGCACAGTGAGTACAGCACGAACGTTTGGCATCTGCTCCCACAGCAGAAGAGCAAGGATTGAAAGCTGGTGCTGGACCTGTTCAGCACACAATCACCTTTACATTGGTGCCTCCATCGTTGCTTTCACTGCTAACACTCATACAGGAAAAGGATTTGAATGGAATCAGTCCAGAGCCTGCTCCCTGCTGGCAGCAACACAATCAGCACAGAATGAACAGTGGCATCTGCTCACACGGCAGAAGGACCAGCAGGGAAAGCTAGTGCTGTGTCTCTTCAGCACACAAGCAGCTTTGCAATGGGGTCACCATCATTGCAGTCTCTCCTCGGTTTCATACCTAAAAGTCCATTTGAATCCAAATTCTCAGGTGGTGTCTCTCAGCTGCCCAGCAGCACATTGAGTACAGCACGAACGTTTGGCCTCTTCTCCCACAGCAGGAGAGCCAGGATTGAAAGCTGCTGCTGGACCTGTTCAGCACACAATCCCCTTTACATTGGTGCCTCCACCGTTGCTTTCACTGCTCACTTTCATACAGGAAAAGCATTTGAATGGAATCAGTCCAGAGGCTGCTCTCTGCTGCGCAGCAACACAATCAGCACAGAATGAACAGTGGCATCTGCTCACACGGCAGAAGGACCAGCAGGGAAAGCTAGTGCTGGGCCTCTTCAGCACACAAGCAGCTTTGCAACGGTGTCGCCGTCGTTGCAGTCTCTCCTCGGTTTCACACCTAAAAGTCCATTTGAATCCAAATTCTCAGGTGGTCTCTCTCAGCTGCCCAGCAGCACAGTGAGTACAGCACGAACGTTTGGCCTCTGCTCCCACCGCAGAAGAGCCAGGATTGAAAGCTGGTGCTGGACCTGTTCAGCACACAATCACGTTTACATTGGTGCCTCCATCGTTGCTTTCACTGCTCACTTTCATACAGGAAAAGCATTTGAATGGAATCAGTCCAGAGCCTGCTCTCTGCTGCGCAGCAACACAGTCAGCACAGAATGAACAGTGGATTCTGCTCGCACAGCAGAAGGACCAGCAGGGAAAGCTAGTGCTGGGCCTCTTCAGCACACAAGCAGCTTTGCAACGGTGTCGCCGTCATTGCAGTCTCTCCTCGGTTTCATACCTAAAAGTCCATTTGAATCCAAATTCACAGGTGGTCTCTCTCAGCTGCCCAGCAGCACAGTGAGTACAGCACGAATGTTTGGCCTCTGCTCCCACCGCAGAAGAGCCAGGATTGAAAGCTGGTGCTGGACCTGTTCAGCACACAATCACGTTTACATTGGTGCCTCCATCGTTGCTTTCACTGCTCACTTTCATACAGGAAAAGCATTTGAATGGAATCAGTCCAGAGCCTGCTCTCTGCTGCGCAGCAACACAGTCAGCACAGAATGAACAGTGGATTCTCCTCGCACAGCAGAAGGACCAGCAGGGAAAGCTAGTGCTGGGCTTCTTCAGCACACAAGCAGCTTTGCAACGGGGTCACCATCATTGCAGTCTCTCCTCGGTTTCATACCTAAAAGTCCATTTGAATCCAAATTCTCAGGTGGTGTCTCTCAGCTGCCCAGCAGCACTGTGAGTACAGCACGAACGTTTGGCATCTGCTCCCACAGCAGAACAGCAAGGATTGAAAGCTGGTGCTGGACCTGTTCAGCACACAATCCCCTTTACATTGGTGCCTCCATCGTTGCTTTCACTGCTAACACTCATACAGGAAAAGCATTTGAATAGAATCAGTCCAGAGCCTGCTCCCTGCTGGCAGCAACACAGCACAGAATGAACAGTGGCATCTGCTCACACGGCAGAAGGACCAGCAGGGAAAGCTAGGGCTGTGTCTCTTCAGGACACAAGCAGCTTTGCAACGGGGTCACCATCATTGCAGTCTCTCCTCGGTTTCATACCTAAAAGTCCATTTGAATCCAAATTCTCAGGTGGTCTCAGCTGCCCAGCAGCACAGTGAGTACAGCACGAACTTTTGGCCTCTGCTCCCACAGCAGAAGAGCCAGGATTGAAAGCTGATGCTGGACCTCTTCAGCACACAATCACCTTTACATTGGTGCCTCCATCCTTGCTTTCACTGCTCACTTTCATACAGGAAAAGCATTTGAATGGAATCAGTCCAGAGCCTGCTCTCTGCTGCGCAGCAACACAGTCAGCACAGAATGAACAGTGGCATCTGCTCACACGGGAGAAGGATCATCAGGGAAAGCTAGTGCTGGGCCTCTTCAACACACAAGCAGCTTTGCAACGGGGTCACCATCATTGCAGTCTCTCCTCGGTTTCATACCTAAAAGTCCATTTGAATCCAAATTCTCAGGTGGTCTCAGCTGCCCAGCAGCACAGTGAGTACAGCACGAACGTTTGGCATCTGCTCCCACAGCAGAAGAGCAAGGATTGAAAGCTGGTGCTGGACCTGTTCAGCACACAATCCCCGTTACATTGGTGCCTCCATCGTTGCTTTCACTGCTAACACTCATACAGGAAAAGCATTTGAATGGAATCAGTCCAGAGCCTGCTCCCTGATGGCAGCAACACAGCACAGAATGAACAGTGGCATCTGCTCACACGGCAGAAGGACCAGCAGGGAAAGCTAGTGCTGTGTCTCTTCAGCACACAAGCAGCTTTGCAACGGGGTCGCCATCATTCCAGTCTCTCCTCGGTTTCATACCTAAAAGTCCATTTGAATCCGAATTCTCAGGTAGTGTCTCTCAGCTGCCCAGCAGCACAGTTAGTACAGCACGAACGTTTGGCCTCTGCTCCCACACCAGAAGAGCCAGGATTGAAAGCTGGTGCTGGACCTGTTCAGCACACAATCACCTTTACATTGCTGCCTCCATCGTTGCTTTCACTGCTCACTTTCATACAGGAAAAGCATTTGAATGGAATCAGTCCAGAGCCTGCTCTCTGCTGCGCAGCAACACAGTCAGCACAGAATGAACAGTGGCATCTGCTCACACGGCAGAAGGACCAGCAGGGAAAGCTAGTGCTGGGCTTCTTCAGCACACAAGCAGCTTTGCAACGGGGTCACCATCATTGCAGTCTCTCCTCGGTTTCATACCTAAAAGTCCATTTGAATCCGAATTCTCAGGTGGTCTCTCTCAGCTGCCCAGCAGCACAGTGAGTACAGCACGAACGTTTGGCCTCTGCTCCCACAGCAGAAGAGCAAGGATTGAAAGCTGGTGCTGGACCTGTTCAGCACAGAATCACGTTTACACTGGTGCCTCCATCATTGCTTTCACTGCTCACTTTCATACAGGAAAAGCATTTGAATGGAATCAGTCCAGAGCCTGCTCTCTGCTGCGCAGCAACACAGTCAGCACAGAATGAACAGTGGCATCTGCTCCCACGGCAGAAGGATCATCAGGGAAAGCTAGTGCTGGGCCACTTCAGCACACAAGCAGCTTTGCAACGGGGTCACCATCATTGCAGTCTCTCCTCGGCTTCATACCTAAAAGTCCATTTGAATCCAAATTCTCAGGTGGTCTCAGCTGCCCAGCAGCACAGTGAGTACAGCACGAACGTTTGGCACCTGCTCCCACAGCAGAAGGGCAAGGATTGAAAGCTGGTGCTGGACCTTTTCAGCACACAATCACCTTTACATTGGTGCCTCCATCGTTGCTTTCACTGCTAACACTCATACAGGAAAAGCATTTGAATAGAATCAGTCCAGAGCCTGCTCCCTGCTGGCAGCAACACACCACAGAAGGAACAGTGGCATCTGCTCACACGGCAGAAGGACCAGCAGGGAAAGTTAGTGCTGGGTTTCTTCAGCACACAAGCAGCTTTGCAACGGGGTCACCATCATTGCAGTCTCTCTTCGGTTTCATACCTAAAAGTCCATTTGAATCCAAATTCTCAGGTGGTCTCAGCTGCCCAGCAGCACAGTGAGTACAGCACGAACGTTTGGCCTCTGCTCCCACAGCAGAAGAGCCAGGATTGAAAGCTGGTGCTGGACCTGTTCAGCACACAATCCCCTTTACATTGGTGCCTCCATCGTTGCTTTCACTGCTCACTTTCATACAGGAAAAGCATTTGAATGGAATCAGTCCAGAGCCTGCTCTCTGCTGCGCAGCAACACAGTCAGCACAGAATGAACAGTGGCATCTGCTCACACGGCAGAAGGACCAGCAGGGAAAGCTCGTGCTGGGCATCTTCAGCACACAAGCAGCTTTGCAACGGGGTCACCATCATTGCAGTCTCTCCTCGGTTTCATACCTAAACGTCCATTTGAATGCACCCTCTTCGGAGCTTGCTCTCGGCTGCCCAGCAGCAGAGTGAGTAGAGCACGAACGGTTGCCGTCTGCTCCCACAGTCGAAGAGCCAGGAGGGAAAGCATGTGCTGGGCATCTTCAGCACACAGTTAGCTTTGCAAGGGTGTCACCATCATTGCTGTCGCTCCTCGGTTTCATACGTAAAAGTCCATTTGAGTGCAACCTCTCCGAAGCTTGTTCTCGGCTGCCCAGGGGCAGAACGATTAGTGCACGAACGTCTGGCTTCTGCTCCCAGATCCGAAGAGCCAGGAGGGAAAGCATGCGCTGGGCCTCTTCAGCACACAGTCAGCTTTGCAACGGTGTCACCATCATTGCTGTCGCTCCTCGCTTTCATACCTAAAGGTCCATTTGAATGCACCCTCTTCGGAGCTTGCTCTCGCCTGCCCAGCTACACAGTGAGTAGAGCACGAACAGTTGCCGTCTGCTCCCAGAGCCGAATAGCCAGGAGGGAAAGCTGGTGAAAGCTTAGGGTTAGGGTTAGGGTTAGGGTTAGGGTTAGGGGTTAGGGTTAGGGGTTAGGGTTAGGGTTAGGGTTAGGGTTAGGGATAGGGGTTAGTGTTAGGGGTTGGGGTTAGGTTTAGGGTTAGGGTTAGGTTAGGGGTTAGGGTTAGGGTTAGGGTTATGGTTAGGTTTAGGGTTAGGGTTAGGGTTAGGGGTATGGTTAGGGTTAGGGTTAGGGTTAGGGTTTGGTTATGGTTAGGTTTAGGGTTAGGGTTAGTGTCAGGGTTTGGGTTGCTGTCTGCACCCACAGTCGAAGGGCCAGGAGGGAAAGCATGTGCGGGGCATCTTCAGCACACAGTCAGCTTTGCAATGCTGTCACCATTATTGCTGTCAGTCCTCTGTTTCATACCTAAAAGCACATTTGAATGCAATCACTTCGGATCTTGGTCTCGGCTGCCCAGCAGCACAGTGAGTAGAGCACGAACGGTTGCCGTCTGCTCCCACAATCGAAGAGCCAGGAGGGAAATCTGGTGCTCTGAATCTTCTGCATAGCTTTGCAAGGGTGGCACCATCATTGCTGTCGCTCCTCGGTTTCATACCTAAAAGTCCTCTCGAATGCAACCTCTACGGAGCTTGCTCTGAGCTCGCAAGTAGCACAGCGATTAGAGCACGAACGTCTGGCCTCTGCTCCCAGAGCCGAAGAGCCAGGAGGGAAAGCACGTGCTGGGCATCTTCAGCACACAGTCAGCTTTGCAACGGTGTCATCATCGTTGCTGTCGCTCCTCGGTTTCATATGTAAAAGTCCATTTGAATGCAACGTCTCCAAAGCTTGTTCTCGGCTGCCCAGGGGCACAGTGATTAGTGCATGAACGTCTGGCCTCTGCTCTTAGAGCCGTAGAGCCAGGATGGAAAACATGTGCTGGGCATCTTCAGCACACAGTCAGCTTTGCAACGGTGTCACCATCATTGCTGTCGCTCCTCGCTTTCATACCTAAAGGTCCATTTGAATGCACCCTCTTCGGAGCTTTCTCTCGGCTGCCGAGCAGCACAGTGAGTAGAGCACGAACGGTTGCCGTCTGCTGCCAGAGCCGAAGAGCCAGGAGGGAAAGCATGTGCTGGGCATCTTCAGCACACAGTTAGCTTTGCAACGGTGTCACCATCATTGCTGTCGCTCCTCGGTTTCATACCTAAAACTCCACTCGAATGCAACCTCTACGGAGCTTGCTCTGAGCTGCCAAGTAGCACAGCGATTAGAGCACGAACGTCTGGCCTCTGCTCCCAGAGCCGAGGAGCCAGGAGAAAAAGCATGTGCTGGGCATCTTCAGCACACAGTCAGCTTTGCAACGGTGTCACCATCATTGCTGTCGCTCCTCGGTTTCATACCTAAAAGTACATTTGAATGCAACCTCTTCAAAGCTGCTTCCCAGCTGCCCAGTAGCACAGCGATTAGTGCACGAACTTCTGGCTTCTGCTCCCAGATCCGAAGTGCCGGGAGGGAAAGCATGTGCTGGGCATCTTCAGCACACAGTCAGCTTTGCAACGGTGTCACCATCATTGCTGTCGCTCCTAGCTTTCATACCTAAACGTCAATTTGAAAGCACCCTCTTCGGTGCTTGCTCTCGGCTGCCCAGCAGCACAGTGAGTAGAGCACGAGCGGTTGCCGTCTGCTAGCACAGTGGAGGAGCCCGGAGGGAAAGCATGTGCTGGGCATCTTCAGCACACAGTCAGGTTTGCAACGGTGTCACCATCATTGCTGTCGCTCCTCGCTTTCATACCTAAAGGTCCATTTGAATTCACCCTCTTCGGAGCTTGCTCTCGGCTGCCCACCTGCACAGTGAGTAGAGCACGAAGAGTTGCCGTCTGCTCCCACAATCGAAGAGCCAGGAGGGAAAGCTGGTGCTCTGAATCTTCTACACACAATCAGCTTTGCAACAGTGCCTCCATATTTGCTGTCGCTCCTCACTTTCATACCGAGCAGATTATTTGAATCCAACTTCTCTGCTCGTTGCTCTTGGCTGCCCATACTTAAAAGTCCATTTGAGTGCAACCTCTCCGAAGCTTGTTCTCGGCTGCCCAGGGGCAGAACGATTAGTGCACGAATGTCTGGCTTCTGCTCCCAGATCCGAAGAGCCAGGAGGGAAAGCATGTGCTGGGCATCTTCAGCACACAGTCAGCATTGCAACGGTGTCACCATCATTGCTGTCGCTCCTCGCTTTCATACATAAAGGTCCATTTGAATGCACCCTCTTCGGAGCTTGCTCTCGGCTGCCAAGCTGCACAGTGAGTAGAGCACGAACAGTTGCCGTCTGCTCCCACAATCGAAGAGCCAGGAGGGAAAGCTGGTGAAAGCTTAGGGTTAGGGTTAGGGTTAGGGTTAGGGTTAGCGTTAGAGGTTAGGGTTAGGGGTTAGGGTTACGGTTAGGGTTAGGGTTAGGGGTTAGGGTTAGGATTAGGGTTATGGTTAGGTTTAGGGTTAGGGTTAGGGTTAGGGGTAGGGTTAGGGTTAGTGTTAGGGTTAGGGTTGGGTTAGGGTTAGGGTTAGGGTTAAGCTTAGGGTTAGGGTTGCCGTCTGCTCCCACAGTCGAAGAGCCAGGAGGGAAAGCATATGCGGGGCATCTTCAGGGCACACTCAGCTTTGCAATGCTGTCACCATTATTGCTGTCACTCCTCGGTTTCATACCTAAAAGTACATTTGTATGCAAAATCTCCAAAGCTGCTTCTCAGCTGCCCAGTAGCACAGCGATTAGTGCACGAACTTCTGGCTTCTGCTCCCAAATCCGAAGAGCCGGGAGGGAAAGCATGTGCTGGGCATCTTCAGCACACAGTCAGCTTTGCAATGGTGTCACCATCATTGCTGTCGCTCCTCGCTTTCATACCAAGAAGTTCATTTGAATCCAACTTCTCTGCTCGTTGCTCTTGGCTTCCCAGCAGCACAGTCAGTAGAGCACTAAGGTCTGGCCTCTGCTCTCAGAGCCGAAGAGCCAGGAGGGAAAGCATGTGCTGGGCATCTTCAGCACACAGTTAGCTTTGCAACGGTGTCACCATCATTGCTGTCGCTCCTCGGTTTCATTCCTAAATGTCCACTGGAAAGCAACATCTACAGAGCTTGCTCTGAGCTGCCAAGTAGCACAGCGATTAGAGCACGAACGTCTGGCCTCTGCTCTTAGAGCCGAAGAGCCAGGAGTGAAAGCATGTGCTGGGCATCTTCAGCGCACAGTCAGCTTTGCAACGGTGTCACCATCATTGCTGTCGCTCCTCGCTTTCATACCTAAAGGTCCATTTGAATGCACCCTCTTCGGAGCTTGCTCTCGGCTACCCAGCAGCACAGTGAGTAGAGCACGAATGGTTGCCGTCTGCTCCCACAGTCGAAGAGCCAGGAGGGAAAGCATGTGCTGGGCATCTTCAGCCCACAGTTAGCTTTGCAACGGTGTCACCATCATTGCTGTCGCTCCTCGGTTTCATACCTAAAAGTCCACTCGAATGCAACCTCTACGGAGCTTGCTCTGAGCTGCCAAGTAGCACAGCGATTAGAGCACGAACGTCTGGCCTCTGCTCCCAGAGCCGAAGAGCCAGGAGGGAAAGCATGTGCTGGGCATCTTCAGCACACAGTCAGCTTTGCAACGGTGTCACCATCATTGCTGTCGCTCCTCGGTTTCATACTTAAAAGTCCATTTGAGTGCAACCTCTCCGAAGCTTGTTCTCGGCTGCCCAGGGGCAGAACCATTAGTGCACGAACGTCTGGCTTCTGCTCCCAGATCCGAAGAGCCAGGAGGGAAAGCAGGTGCTGGGCATCTTCAGCACACAGTCAGCTTTGCAACGGTGTCACCATCATTGCTGTCGCTCCTCGCTTTCATACCTAAAGGTCCATTTGAATGCACCCTCTTCGGAGCTTGCTCTCGGCTGCCCAGCTGCACAGTGAGAAGAGCACGAACACTTGCCGTCTGCTCCCACAATCGAAGAGCCAGGAGGGAAAGCTGGTGAAAGCTTAGGGTTAGGGTTAGGGGTTAGGGTTAGGGTTAGGGTTAGGGTTAGGGTTAGCGTTGCCGTCTGCTCCCACAGTTGAAGAGCCAGGAGTGAAAGCATGTGCGGGGCATTTTCAGCACACAGTCAGCTTTGCAATGCTGTCACCATTATTGCTGTCACTCCTCGGTTTCATACCTAAAAGTACATTTGAATGCAACCTCTCCAAAGCTGCTTCTCAGCTGCCCAGTAGCACAGCGATTAGTGCACGAACTTCTGGCTTCTGCTCCCAGATCCGAAGAGCCGGGAGGGAAAGCATGTGCTGGGCATCTTCAGCACACAGTCAGGTTTGCAACAGCGTCACCATCATTGCTGTCGTTCCACGCTTTCATACCTAAAGGTCCATTTGAATGCACCCTCTTCGGAGCTTGCTCTCAGCTTCCCAGCAGCACAGTGAGCAGAGCACGAACGGTTGCCGTCTGCTAGCACAGTGGAGGAGCCAGGAGGGAAAGCATGTGCTGGGCATCTTCAGCACACAGTCAGCTTTGCAACAGTGGCTCCATCATTGCTGACGCTTTTCACTTTCATACCTAGAAGTTCATTTGAATCAACCTTCTCCGCTCATTGCTCTTGGCTGTCCAGCGGCACAGTCAGTAGAGCACGAACGTCTGGCCTCTGCTCCCAGAGCCGAAGAGCCAGGAGGGAAAGCATGTGCTGGGCATCTTCAGCACACAGTCATCTTTGCAACGCTGTCACCATCATTGCTGTCGCTCCTCACCATAACCCTAACCCTAACCCTAACACCTAACCCTAACCCTAACCCTAACCCTAACCCCTAACCCTAACCCCTAACCCTAACCCTAAGCCTAACACTAACCCTAAGCTTTCACCACATTCAGAGCACCAGCTTTCCCTCCTGGCTCTTCGATTGTGGGAGCAGACGGCAACTGTTCGTGCTCTACTCACTGTGCAGCTGGGCAGCCGAGAGCCAGCTCCGAAGAGGGTGCATTCAAATGGACCTTTAGGTATGAAAGCGAGGAGCGACAGCAATGATGGTGACACCGTTGCAAAGCTGACTGTGTGCTGAAGATGCCCAGCACATGCTTTCCCTCCTGGCTCTTCAGATCT